>NW_027500969.1:0-75435 GCF_021521415.1 Bidens hawaiensis
ACAAGTGATAAAATTTAGGATCGAGGGAGTAGGCTTTTCACTAGACACACGAAGAATTTGACCATTGGCAAGCAGAATACGAATAAACTTCTAGAAGCAAACAATTTCAGCACGATGAACAGTTAACCAGTCCATGCCTACTACGATGTCAAAACTTCCAATTGCATAGGAATGAGGTCGATCGAGAACTTGTGGCCATTTAAATCCAACTTGCAATTTTGAATAACCGAGTCAATTGATATAGATTTACCATTAGCTACCTCAACAGAACATGAGTTTTTAAGCTTAGATCGGGGTTTAGCAAGTAAGGGCTCAAATTCAAAAGACACAAAGCTCATATCGGCACTGGTATCAAATCAAAATGGTTGAAAAGTGGCCATTTACGAGAAACGTTCCTTTCACCACATCGCCGATTTGCTGAGCTTGATTGGCGATAATCATAAAGGCATGCCCACGATTTTCTAGAGGAGCTTGAGCAGCTTGAACGATCTGACTGCCTTGTGGTGCAGAAGCTAAAATGGCGGGATGCTGCTGAACTTGAGCTTGGTTAGCCAACAATGGTGGAACCTGTAGCTGGTAAGCTTGCTGGGTTTGGTACGTCTGAACCTGGTACTGCGGAGCTGGAGCAAGCTGAAGTTTGTGCACATGTGCGAGTCGTGGACATGCGTTGCGTAAGTGGTTTGGATCACGACAATTATAGCAAGATCGCATCTAATTAATGGGGTTGAACATATGGCACGAAACGGGGGTTGGGTTGAGCGAACCTTGGAAGAGCAATTGGTGAAATTGTGATCTCCCGACAAGTGGCACTAAGGTGTCCAAAACGGTTGCAACGGTTGCATTGACGGCACGCCATACTAGCTGAATGATGTCGTAGGCAACTGTTACACAATGGGTGAGGTCCGTTGTAGGGTTTCCTGAGTGGGTGGGGCAAAGTTGGGTTGGGTTGCAGTTTGTTGGGTTAGTGCATAATTCTTGAGAAATGAGAAGGCTTGGATAGCTCGGGTTTCGACACTTTGGGTTCGGTAGAGGGTTTGTCAGCAGATTTCTTTGATTTCTTCAATGTCAAAGTACCGGCTTTAACATGATTATCAGTTAAAGTTGCAGCAAGGTTAATCGCGTCACCTAGTTCCTTGGGAGCACTACTTAAGACACTATCTTGAATTTGTCTTGGTAGTCGCCGAATGTACTTATCGATGGCACGCGAAGTTGGGGTAATAATGTGATGGTACTAGCACACTGAGTTCATTGAAACAAGAAGTGTAAGCTCAATGATCACAAATCTCTTGTTTGAGGTTCCAAAACTCAGCTTCTAAGTTCATAGCTCACATAGAGGGCAGAACTTCTTGGTCATCAGTTCTTTCAATTCGTCCCATGGCATAGCCATGGCAGCTTTGGCACCACAGGTTGTCTTTTTCTTCACCCACCAGGTAAGTGCCCCTTTTGCAAAGACACTTGTAGAAAAACGGGTTCGCTTGTCATCGTGATAAACAATGTGGAGGAATTTTCTCTCCATTGGTTCGTACCAGTGAAGTAGAGCAGTGGCATCTTCAGTCTCAGTCCTGTCAAACTCTGGATTTTTGGTGCTGGTGAAAGTTTTAAACGAACTGTGAGACGCTTTAGGCTCACTTGAAAAAGAAGTGGCATTAGCGAAAAGATTCTGCTGAATTTGGGTCATCATGTCGGGAAGGACCACGGCTAGTTGTTTGGTGATCTGAGCTGTCAACTTGCGGCTAGAAGAACGGCACTTGTTGAAACGGAGAGACATTCTGCGAACAATGGTGGCGAAAATCGTGAGACTCGGTATAGGGTGTGATACAAAATCCTTGTTAATGTTTATTTAAAATAAATAACTAAACAAATACATAAAATAAAAATCATAACAATAGTAATATTTCTTAAGTGGAACTTTAGAGTTTTCATGAACCACCATGGACTCTTATTTTCCAAAAATTAAAGAAACTCGAAATCAAATCGAACTGAAAGCTGGGTATTTGTGTACAAAGTTCCAGTTAAAACACATTGTAAAACATAGAGGTTCAGAGTCACACGTCGCATGAACCACCATGACTTGCGTGACATCCTTAGGAGTGCAACCATATTCTTTTCACAAAGTGAACATGGTCATGTTTGAAAACTTAAAGTTGTGATTCATATGGGTTGATATTGGTATGCTTTGGCTTAATAGAGTTCATGCCCTTTCCTAACTCTCTAAGTATGCAACGGGGTCCGGCGTCTGATTGGGATCTATACGCATTGTTTATCCTTAGGTTTCAATAACCTTGGTGTCAAGAGTTTCGGAAAACAAGCACGTCCCCCTTACAGTTTACTACATACCCGTCATATAGAACCATCTTTAAGAAGAATAAATATCGAAACACCACAATTTTAATCAATAATTGAAAATGTTGGAAAAATCTTTGTTTTTAGGCATAAGCCTTGGACTTGTGTATGCTTGGTGTACATGAGGCGCAAATGAATTGACAATAAAATATTAAGCAAGTTCATTGAACAATCACATAAGTCCCACATAAATTTCTATTTATGCTACCTAAACAATAAAGCAAATAAACTACAACTAACACTACTTCTAATGTCCTATCTTATAGTCACGGCTCTGATACCAATCTGTAACACCCCGGCTAAAGCGGAATACACCCGGGTGTGACGTACAATTTGTTCAAAACACATGTGACACTATCATGTGACAATATTATAATTAATTCATTCAAAGGAATCAAGCAGACAAATTGTTTCACATAAGGAAAATTACAATGAAAATAAACATTCAATCTTTATTTAAAATATCCTAGGTCTAGTGCCTTCATCCATTTCATCCTCTAATAATAGTACCTGTAACATATATATAAAATAATGTTAACTAATTTAATAGGTGGCGAGGTCACACAGTTTAAATAATATATAAAAACCATACAATTCCATTAAAACTTGTGAAAAGCACATAAGGATTCTTTACACTCGAAGAAAAGGTCTCGATTGTAAAGAATAAATGAAGGTCTTTTCCAGTTGGGATTGTGCACCAACATACTCAGATCGGAGTCCCTTTTCCACTCGAAACATGGTCCTGAGTGCAAAGGGGGTCATATGATCATACATATTAAAGAAATCCATGCACGTAATATTTGAGCAAGTAACAAGTAAACACACAAGTCCGAGATGCGAATTGTAGTTTGTAAATAATAAATAAACGAAATTGAATTTTGATAGGATATATATGCTACCCCCAAAATAGTTAAAAATGGTAAAAAGGGAGTGTGAGAAACTCACCTTTGGAATTGGATGACAACTTGGAAAAGAAACAGGAAGCCCGTTATATAAAACCGAATGATAGAATCTCGCGAGCTAAAATAATAAACATGATAATTACTAATTAAATAATGGAAAGTAAAAAGGTTGGTTTTAAGGTTCATGCATTATTGTTTATACACACACACACACACACACACACACACAATTTTACACATTTTAATGTATTTTAATATTTTGGTCTATCGGATTATAACAAGTTATCATTATAATATTACTTATAAGATAAATATAATAGTGTTTTCGGAATTTTAGCGTTACCGGTATGTTTATTTGTTATAAACGTTTGTCGTTTTAGAGTTAAAGTTACACGATATTAGATTATATATACACTAGTTTTTATCCCCCGTATTACGAGGGTTGTTTTATATTACTTGTTTTTAATATTTATCTATTTTTTGAATTTTTATTTTTTTTATTTTATGAAAGTTAATAATATACTTATGGTTTGATATTAAATTGCTTCACAAATAAATGAGATGTTATAATCCGGTTTAAAAGCTATATGAGTTTGATGAGACCCAAGACCCGTTTATTTTTTTACTATAATTTGGTTTTTTAATTATAAATAATATATATATATATATATTTAAATAAATCAGATATTAATTTTTAGTATATTCCTACTTTATAGGATTTTTGTATCAAATATTTGGTGAGATTAGTATTTAATTTAATGAGATGTTATAACCCGTTTAAAAAATATATGGGTTTGATAAGACCCATATCCGTGAATTTGGGTCAAATGCTTGAGAAGCCTCCATTTAAATATCAAGCAAATCTAGTGACTGCAAAAAAATGGGGAACGACCACATCGTGACACGTAGGATTTTTATGTTTTAGTTTATATATATTATAGATATTTATATAGTTATTTTACGAGTTGTAATGACTTGTTCGGGTTTGTAAAAGTTGGATTCTTGGATGAAAAAGATTGAAAACCATCTAAAATAATTGTTATTTTATTTAAAATGATTTAAATTTATTTATTAAAACTATTAAAGTGGTTTGTAAAAAAATACAAAATGGATCTGCAATGACCCGGGTTTGAACCCGGGTCTTCATGACTACAGCAAGGATACACAACCACTAGAACAATATGACTTTTGTGTTATAAGATAGAAACTAGTTATTATAAACTAACTTTCAACTTCATATTCTTCCTCTAAACCCTATCTGTTCAATTCGTTTAACCAGTTCCAGTTTTGTCCGATTTATGTTAGGGGTTTTGTTATACGCTTGAAACTAATATGATTTCATACAACAATTACCTTTAGAGGGCCCAGTTTGATGACGAACTAGACTCAGCTGGAATGAGCCTTGATGAACGGATTGGAGCCTGTGGGTAATCTATTTGTGTAATGTAATGTATACAAATGTTTGGACGATGATTAGGGTCCTTTTTATAGTGTCAATTGGATCAATTCGTGTATTATTATTTCGATTAAAATTCGACGGGTGAGGTTTAGTAAGGCCCCGTTACCGGTGCCCTACTTTGGATGTTGGATTTACTCATAAACACAGTTCTACTAATAAGAGTTAATTAAAACTTTACGCGCATTATAAAACTTTAATAAACGTTGCATAATTATTCAAAACATGTCTTAAAACTTTCTTTTCATTCAAAATTTAAACGTTAAATATAAAAAATCATGCGTCTTTAGATGTCAGACTCTTATTCACATGCCATGTGTCCCTGCTCAAGCCAGCTGTCTCATTCTACTCATCTGCATGCGTACTAAAAGTCAGCTACGCTAAGTGATTTCTAGTTAATCATACATCATACAATACATATACTTACCTTCCATTATGCATCCGAAGATACATAATAATTACTTTACTAATTTACCTTCTTTATATAATTTCATACATACGTTCATACTATATAATTACTGTCCATTCTATGTCAAATATTATTAGGGTCTGATCCCTTTCTTGTCTATCTCAGATATTATTAGGGTTTGATCCCTTTCTTAATCTCTATCTCATATATTATTAGGGTCTGATCCCTTTCTTCTCTATCTCAGATATTATTAGGGTCTGATCCCTTACTTCTTCATCTTCGTACGTACTGCCTTTACATACCAGTAACGTACATATACTTTCTTTAATCATTCATACATATTCATATGTTGTACATATATATATATATATAAATATAATACACATCCATCTATCATATACATACCTCCCTTGTCAATATGTGCAATATCCGAAGATCGTTCACGTACCGACAGGCTTTCATTCACATTTAAGATATACATAAATAACATACAAATCATACATGGCATACACTTAACATTTGAGGTCAGTGTATTAACTATCACATCGAGTACGCACACAGCCCCGAAGACATAACAAGGAAATGGGGCTAGAAACTCACCTGAACTCGGTTACGTTCGTCGTTAATGGTTATCCCTTTCTTTAGTTGTGCACGGCTAACTGTACAATAATTACATGTATCAATTAACTCTTACTAGTCATATCGTATTTCTAGTTTAATTATAACCCTCGACAGACGGGGGTCCAGAGGCAGCGCCCCTGGCAGCGAGGTTCTAGGGGCGGCAGCCCCTAGCAGGTCCAAGGGTCAGAGCCCCTGGCTAGGGTTAAGCTGCCAGGTCAGCTTAGAAAAATTATATTTTCGTTAACTGTCTAACACATTTTCCATTAGGATTTTAAATTATTATTTTATTCTCTAACTCATTAGTTATAGCGAATTGCCTCGGATTCGTTATGTTTTCTTCCTTAATTTGTTATCCTGATTCATCATCTGATTCGTCATCTGAACATAACTCGATTCGTTATCTTAAACGTGACGAATTGGCAAGTAACGTATCACCTGAATCGTTATCTGGTTCGTTATCTTAGCATACCCTAATTCGTCATCTGAACACAGCCTAGTTTGTTATCTAAGCATAACGAATGGGTGAATAACGAAACACTTGATTCTCTATCTGAACATAACGAATGATTGAATAACGAATCACATGATTCGTTATCTAAACTTAATGAATAGGCATAAGCACTAGTCTTATCCAGATCTTTGACTCAAGGGGTTAAAGTCAAAATCGTCAACAATAGCATTCAGTCAACTCGCATCAGATCTGCAATTAACCTTCGTTTCTTAACGAAACAACACGATTAAGGTATCAATTCACTCATAATACCAGCGCCAACAAACCCTAACCATTCATTCATCCAAATATTCGCATTTATATGGTGCGATTGATGTATCTTAATTATGGGTTCCTTAGGTTAACAATTAACATATCAAATGTTAACAGATTTTAGTAGAATTTGTTGTGTTGAATTGGTTTCCCAAACAAATCCGAACCTAAATGAATGATTTCTAAGTATAACCTACCTTAAACGAGTCTTTCTACGAACACGATCTAGTATTGATGTTGGTTCGGTTTGTCGCCGCGTTCTAGCACCAACGAACTCGGGTTTTCACCTTCAGATCCTGGCTCAGAATATAGGATGGTGTGTGTGCTTTGGAAGTAGTAGGCTATGGTGTATAGATGGATAAAAATGGAAAGGATTAGGGATAAGTACTCTCATGGACTTTCAATTGTCTAGACGCATAAGCTTACACCTTCCCTCGTTGCATCAATACGCAACCTAACCTACGATGTGAAGCATTAGTACAAACAACCAAATCCTCGTCACCATCGGTCAAGGAAAGGATTGGAGCTTGCGTGAGTCTTCTCTTTAATTCCTCAAAAGTTTCCTCTTGAAACTTACCCCAACTGAATACTACCGACTTTCGGGTCATACCGGTAAACGGTGCGGCTATCTTGGTAAACCGTTCGATGAATCTCCCATAGTAGTGAGCTAACCCTAAATAGCTTCGTATATCAGTCGGATTCTGTGGAGTCTTCCAATTCGTTATCGCCTCAATCTTAGCTGGGTCCACGAAAATCCCTTCAGGATTAATCACGTGACCTAGAAATTTCACTTCTCGCAACCAGAAGGCACATTTCGAAAACTTAGCATAAACTTCTCTTTTTTTAGAGTCTCCAATACTTCTCTCAGATACTCGGCATGATCAGGCCCGCTTTTTGAATAAATCAATATATCATCGATGAAGATGATAACTGACCTATCCAACATCGGCCGACACACCCTATTCATCATATCCATAAATGCTGCAGGAGCATTGGTTAGACCGAATGACATCACAAGAAACTCGTAGTGTCCAAACCGCGTCTGAAACGTTGTTTTAGGGATGTCTGCCTCTTTCACTTTCAATTGATGATAGCCTGATCTGAGATCTATTCATGAGAACCAACTTGAACCTTGCAGTTGGTCAAACAGATCATCAATCCTAGGCAACGGATATCTATTATTTATCGTAAGCTTGTTCAACTCAAGGTAATCAATGAACATCCTCATACTTCCATCCTTCTTCTTCACAAATAACACCGGTGCGCCCCACGGAGAAACACTTGGTCATATGAAACCTTTGTCGAGGAGTTATTGCAGTTGGGACATCAATTCGTTCATCTCGGACGGCGCTAGACGGTAAGGTGCTTTCGCGAAGGACTGGGCTCCTTGTACTAAATTTATCTGGAATTCTATCTCTCGCTCCGGTGGCAACCCCAGAAGATCCTAAGGGAATACTTCTGGGTAGTCGCGCACGATAGGAATATCTTTCATTTCTTTTGTCTCGACCGTAGCATTGATAACATACGCTAGGTAGGCACCACACCCTCGCCTTAACAAATCCTCAGCTTTTATCATCGAAATGACATTAAGCCCAGAACTTTCCTTATCACCGTAGACTGTCACCGCACTACCATCTAAGGACTTTAACCTTATTATCCTACTCTTACGTACTATCTGAGCCTCATACTCAGACAACCAATCCATTTCCAAAACCACATCGAACCCTCATATGGTCATAACATATAAAGTAACAGGGAACTCATATCCCTCTAACTCTATTTTACAGTCCTTAACCATTCTCATTATTTTAACCGAGGCATCACTAGCAGTTTCTACTATAAAAGTTTCAGACACTCGGCAACATTTCATTTTAGCTAATATACTAAATGGGGTGGCTATGAAACTTTTGTTTCGCACCTGAATCAAACAATACTGAAGCGGATATACCGTTTACTAGAAACGTACATGTGACAACATCTAAAATCTGCCTGGATTGTTCCTGGGTTAACATGTACTATGGTCCTTGGCCTAGTCTGATCAGCATCATTCTTTCCACTATCTCCAATCCCACCATCGGTGCATTCCTTAGCAAAATGGCCCGGCTTACCGCACTTGTAACACGCGGGTTTTGTAGTACAATTGGGAGCATAATGTCCCACCTTTCCACACCATAACAGGCAATCGATCCCAGCCTGCATTCTCCCCCATGAGCCTTACCACACTTATAAGAAACATCAGATCCTTTTCTCCACTTGCACTCACCCCTATGCATCTTTCCACAGGTCTTACACGACCTCTTCTCCCATACCTTCTGCTTCTTATCCCTAGGTTTCCACAACAGAATTCCAAGTCATTTAACAGGGGTGACCCACTTCTTATCTTTCTTCTCTTCTACCACCACAACATCATTCACAGCCAGGTCTTCATAAACCATCTCCGAGAGCTCGAAAGTAGATTCAAAAGTACCAGGTTTATTCGCCTCAGTGTGCGAACATTCTATAGCAACCTTCTCACATAGCACTTGATTCATTTAGCCTCAGTGTTAACCATATCGGGCACCAACTAGACATTTGGCAGAACTCTGTGGTATATTCTCGGTGTGTCATCCTTCATGCTTTCAAGTTTAGGAACTTCATCTCCGCCCTCTCAACTTCGGCATCAGCATAGAACCTTTTCATCACCAATTCTTTCAGATAGTCCCACCTTATCACCTTTATCTCTTCCTGGCTCTTTCTCTGCATAACCGACTCCCACTAGTACATTGCCTCATCACCAAAACATTGGGTAGCATATCCAACGGCTTGGTCGGGATGGCACTCGCTAATGCGGATAACCTTTTCCATAGTGGTTGTCTATTGGAGAGTAGCGATTGCTTCTCCCAAACCGTTTAGATTTGGCGGGTCACAACCTTTGAAGGACTTATAGTTTCACCCACCTCGGCCTCTCCTCATATCATCAACCTTCATAGACTTAACCACACTTGATTCGTCCTTCTCTCTTTCATCATCTTTCTTACTCTTTTCCCCAGACTTTTCAGCAGTCCTCACAAGGCTTCCAGCTGACTTTTCAGGATTCCAGTTCTTCGCTGCAGCTGCTACCGCTTGAGCAATGGAAGCTTGAACAGCAGTGTCAAGTTGATACCCTTCGTTGTTACTTGGATTTAGACCAGCTGTGCTTCCTTCTTCCTTGTGTTAGTAGCTGATTCTACAGAAGGTTCTCTGACAATACGTAGCCTACCGCGACGTCCCGTACGACCCCCTTGTCTGACGACCTTTCTTCCTCCAGCCATTTGTATTCTATAAGGAAACACAAACGTCATTACATAAGGAACCATTTAGTACAAGGATAGTAAGGCTAACAGGTAATAACAGTGGCCAGCTGTGATCAACTGATCACGTTACTTTCCGTGTCCTATAAATTTCCTCTTATGAGTCTATTTGTGCTAATTCTACTCCTAAAAAGTTAATCAATCAAATAATCAAGAAATGATATCCTTACATACACATATTTTTTCTTTAACAGTTAAGCTAACATTAACATTCATTACTGAGCTTGCTTGAGTGAAACATGGCTATCCTAAAATGGCATCTTCTTTCTTTTCTTTCTTAAATCCCATTATCTGCTCGAGTCTAAGAATGTAGGATACTTAAATCTCTCAAACTTTGTTCTGATGCCAACTTGTAAGGCCCCATTACCGGTTCCCTACTTTGGACGTTGGATTTACTCGTAAACACAGTTCTACTAATCAGAGGTTAATTAAAACTTTACGCGGAATATAAAAATTTCATAAACGTTACATATAATTCAAAACATGTCTTAAAACATTCTTTTCATTCAAAATTAAAACGTTAAATATAAAACATCATGCGTCTTCAGATGCCAGACTCTTATTCACCTGCCATGTGTCCCTGCTCAAGCCAGCTGTCTCATTCTACTCACCTGCATGCATACTAAAATTTAGCTACGATGAGTGAGTTATAGTTAATCATACGACATACAATATATACTTACCTTCCATTATGTATCTGAAGATACATAATAATTGCTTTACTAAATTAATTTCTTTACATAATTTCATACATACTTTCGTACTATATAATTACTGTCCATTCTATGTAAGATATTATTAGGGTCTGATCCCACTGTCCCTAACTATCTCAGATATTATTAGGGTATGATCCCTTTTTGTCTATCTCAGATATTATTAGGGTCTAATCCCTTTCTTCTTCTCTATCTCAGATATTATTAGGGTATGATCCATTTCTTCTCTATCTCAGATATTATTAGGGTCTGATCCCTTACTTCTTCATCTTCGTACGTACTGCCTTTACATACCCGTAACGTACATATACATTCTTTAATAATTCATACATATTCATATGTTGTACATATATATATATATATATATATCTTAAACATCCATCTATCATATACATACTTCCCTTGTTAATACGTGCAATTTTCGAAGATCGTTCACGTACCGACAAGCTTTCATTCACATTTAAGATATACATAAACAACATACAAATAATATATGGCATACACTTACCATGTGAGGTAAGTGTATTAACTATCACATCGAGTATGCACACAGCCCCGCAAACATAACAAGGAAATGTGGCTAGAAACTCACCTGAACTCGGTTACGTTCGCCGTTAATGGTTATCCCTTCTTTAGTTGTGCACGGATAACTGTATAATAATTTGTAACACCCCGTAACCGCAGCGGAAACGTAAACGGGATGCAACAGACGCATCTGATATCAACAGCATTGCTTATAAAGAAAACACCACTACATTAATTTACATCGCAATACATTGTTCCGAGTTTCGTTATCATCTAGGCGTTAACACATAAGTTTTCCCGATAATACGTTAACATATTCAACACAAAATAAAGATCACTAAGCCTCCACAAAAGCACGCATCATCAAGCACGTATCAATTATTCCAGTTTGGGAGTACCTAGAAAGCATGTAAAGAAAACGGGTCAACTACGAATAGTTGGTGAGTTTCACTAATTTAAATAAACCATGACAAATCATTATAGTAATCATATATTAGCGATGAAATTATGCTGAGCCAACAAGTGAAACCATTGTTAATCCAGAAACACATTTAATAACCTCTGGGGACACTGTTAACCCAGAAACACATTTAATACCCTCTGGGGACACTGTTAACCCAGAAACACATTTAATAACTTCTGGGGACACTGTTAACCCAGAACACTGTTTCGGGCCTTACACTGTTAGCAACTCAGACAATTACCATCTTAATACATTACCGTACGATTCCCGTACAATAAACATTATATAAATACATTCATTTCCATGCGATCAGCATGTACTTAAACATTTTGATAGAAACATGATTTCCGCCCCGTGAAAATATTTAAAACAGTTCAGTAAAAAGGGGCTCGTGAAACTCACCTTCTCGTGAGTCAGTATGTAGTACAGTGAACAGCTATGAGCCTGAATCTGTAATATGATACCTAAGTCGTTACTATACAATTTCCATAAATTAAATCCGTGTCAACCGGTACATCTGGGAACACTGTTAACCCAGTACTGTACTCGATCCGGGGACAATGTTAACCCAGAGACACTTCTCAGGACTCAGATTGTGATATCTCTTAGAGTTTATCCGTCAAAATTATTATTATTATGTTTTCTCGTTTTGCGTGCCTAGCACGGTTATCCGTTTTTATGTTTCAAAAATGAGTTTGGTCACACACGACGTGAAAATAGTGTTTGGCTGATGTTTTAGTTAAAGCCGTGAATTTAGAGCTCGGTTTAGACGCCCCGTTTGGCCGCGGGACCCGTTTCCGTCTTTAGGGTGCCGGAAACTGTTATTTCGGATAAAAATACCCAAATCATCCGAATTATTTTCGGATGATTTATTTTAACTTAGTTTCATGAAAATAGTCCATTTTTAAGGTTTTTATACACCAGTCAGCTCGCTTAGGCGAACTTTGCCGGTTTACGCGTTTTAAGCTTTAAAGTTTGTTTTTATGTTCTTTTTAGCACAAATAATTATCCGTTTAGTCTCGGATCTTGAAATTTTTCACAAATCACTTTTTGACAGTAAGGAAATTTATAAAAATATTTTCAGAATTAATTTTTATATTTAACATTTATTTATCTATTTTTAAACGTCATTTAAACACCAAATATGTCGAAAATACCAAACGACCTTAGAAAAATCCCAAATTTTTCTGGGATGACCCCTGCCATCCACATAGTTCCCAGTAATTTTTCTAGAACCAAAATCTCATTTTTCATGCCATTTTCACCAAAACCGAGCTAGAAAACACTAGAACTCTTTTTTTACCGAAAGTCTACTTAGATTTCTCCAACGGATCTGAAATTTTGTGTGTGACTTTTATATGTTATAAAAAGCTTATCTGGAATTTTCCAGAATTTTTCATGATGTTTAACTATTTTTCATCATTTTTAGCCAAAACCGAGCATTAAATTCACCAAATATTCATCCTTTGTCTAAAAATTACCAAATTTTCACAGATCTCATATTTCCATGTGTAGATCATCTCTGGGAAATTTCATGACCCAACTCTAAACACACCACAATCTGTCCAAAATATAAATCTCATACAAAAACCGAACTACCTTGTGTTTCTAGCTTCAAATCGCAAATATTTCGCTTTCAAGCCTTTGCTAACAACTAGATACAACACCTACAAGCACAATAACACCACACCAAGCAAGTTACGCCCACAATCAAGCCATTTCTTTCATGGTTTCGGTTATGATATAGAAACAAAGATTTTAACCGTAAAAATTCGTGTTTGACTCTTTTAACTCCTTTCTTGGACCAAGATCCTTTGTATAACTTGTATACATCACTTGGTCATGCAAGAATCGGTTCCATCTCGGGTTTTCACCCATTTTTCACTTGGAACCTCATTTTCTTGAAAATAACTCGAGAAAGGAAGGTGAACACCCATATAACTCGGTCTTTACCTCGTTTTCTTGCTTAAAGACTTGGGTTTTTTGTTCAAGGAATTGAAAGAAAGTGATGAAGATGGTGGTTTGTGATCTAAAAAAAATAACAAAGGAATGGGGTATTAATCCCCAATTCCGATCGGTTCATTAAAGGGTGTGGGGTGGGGCCCACACCTTCATTCTTGGCCACACATTCGGATCGTGTAATCCGGATAATGTTGTGGATAATCTGGTTCAGTTCGTTTTTCGGTTAAACGTTTAATTCCGCTCAAAACGAGGCCTAAACGGTCGTTTTTCGGCTTAAAAATAAAATTTATATAAAACCGATTTAAAAACTTTAAAAACTTAAACCATGACATTTATTAACTTGAAACATCATATTATTAATAATTGTGCATCTTTTTCGGCTTGATCGATCATTTCTTGCTTGGTTTGGTATAAAATATTTCGTTTAACGTACCAACGTACCATTAAATCGAAATTCTTTTCTGTGCTTTATTTCACTTATCCCGAAGCTTTAATACTTCGTAAACATCACTAAACATTATATATTTCGTCTATAATGTAATCCCCGATTCATTCGGGTTTCAATAACCGTCAATCGGTTAACCGTACATCCAATACGATTAACTGTATAATCGAGTATAATTCGTACCGTGAATCATACATACTCGTATAAATTCATATATTCAGTATTAAATGACACATAAATAGTATATACCGGCTAGGGTATACCTGAATTTGCCGGAATCGTTACATAATTATATGTATCAATTAACTATCACTACTTATATCGTATTTCTAGTTTAATTATAACTCTCGACAGACGGGGGTCCGGGGCAGCGCCCCTGGCACGGGGTTCTAGGGTCAGACTCCCTGGCTTCGGTTAAGTTGTCAGGTCAGCTTGGAAAAAATTTTATTTTCGTTAACTATCTTAACACATATTCAGTTAGGATTTTAAATTATTATTTTATTCTCTAACTCATTCCTTATAGCGAATTGTCTCGGATTCGTTATGTTTTCTTCCTTAATTCGTTATCCTGATTCGTCATCTGATTCGTCATCTGAACATGACTTTATTCGTTATCTTAATCGTATCGAATTGGCGAGTAACTAATCACCTGATTTGTTATCTTGTTCGTTATCTTAGCATACCCTAATTCGTCATCTGAACACAGCCTAGTTCGTTATCTGAACATAACGAATGGGTGAATAATGAAACACTTGATTCGCTGTCTGAACATAACGAATGGGTGAATAACGAATCACTTGATTCGTTATCTGAACTTAACGAATGGGCATAAGCACTAGTCTTATCCAGATCTTTGACTCATGGGGTCAAAGTCAAAATCGTCAAGAATATCGTTCAGTCAACTCGCACCAGATCTGCATTAAACCTTCGTTTCTTAACGAAACAACACGATTTAGGTATCAATTCACTCGCAATACCAGCGCCAACAAACCCTAACCATTCATTCATCCAAATATTCATGTTTACAGGTTCCTTAGGTTAACAATTAACCTATCAAACGTCAACGGATTTCAGTAGGATTGTGTTGGATTCGTTTTTAATACACTCAAACAAGTCTACGATTTCCCAAACAAATCCGAACCTAAATGAACGATTTCTAAATACTAACGTACCTTAAACGAGTCGTTCTATGAACACGATCTAGTATTGATGCTGGTTTGGTTCGTCACCACGTTCTAGCACTAACAAGCTCAGGTTTTCACGTTCAGATCTTGGCTCGGAATATAGGATGGTGTTTGTGTTTTTGAAGGTGTAGGCTATGGTGTAGAGATGAACAAAATTGGAAAGGATTAGGGTTCAAGGGGTATTTATACTCCCTTAAGCCATTTACCTAATGCCGATTCCATCTTTTATTCCATCTTCTAAAATCCAAGCCCGCCCTCTTGTAGTTTATTATCTAAACCGATACACAACACGTTGTTGATTAAACGAAATTTATTTTATTATTATAACTGAAAGAAGGATGTTACAGGTTTAATTAGTGTTAATTAGGTTATAAATGCCAAAATAAATTATGTAGTCATGTTTAGGAGTTGTGGAGATGACGTTTGGGGTGATTAACTGATCAAAACGAATTGTATTACGACGTTTTATACATCGCCGACGCCAGAAATCGGGTCTCCGGACCTGTGGCTGGTAAACCGTAAAGGGGACGGGGGGGGGGGGGGGTGGAGCTAGAGTATAATATTATTATTTTAAATTTAATTTTCTTTTTTGGCCCCTTTACTTTATGAATATATAAAAGCTTGTTTAAAAGTTTATTTATTCTTTAACCCTTGAACTATTATTGACTTTATAATTTGATTTTAAACTTTATTTATTTCTAAAACCTTGAACTTTGTGAATATACTAAACTTGATAAAACTTTTTGTACTTTAATATTTTTGATTTGTTTACGTTTTATACCCGTATAGTTTTAAACATTGATTATTTTATAACCTTTTAGGCTCGGAGATGAACACTACGAATAAGAAATGAATGGAATCCAACTTTAACCATTGAAATTGATATAAATCGAAAACTTTCAAATACGAATATACTGAAATGACTAAACGGGTCGGTTTAACAAATACAAATACAAATAAAATTACCAAAAATTGACAAATGTCACAGATGATATATGTTTATGAGGTTTCCTATTTTTATCAAGTTTATTCAAAAACACATCACTAGATTTCAAAGTTTTAAAGGAATCAATCACACAATTGTCTTTGCTCTTAAAACAGAGCCCACAGAAACATCTGAAGTCACAGAATTCAAAACAGGTAAATTTAAATAAATATGAGAATCAAAGTCTTTATTATTCAAAACAGGAAAAAGATCATCCTCGTCAATCCAATCCTCGACAATTACTTCATTTGCACGTGAAGTAAACGCATTAGTATCATTCACCCCTAAGGTTGACTTAGTAGCTTTTACTGAACCACGAGCATCTTTGTCATTCTCATTGTTTTTACCATATTTCATGGTGTTTACCCTTTCTTCCCGCTCTTCGGTAAGAGGAAGTATGGTGTAATTCTCGTTGTATGGAGGGGGTACAGCACAGTACTGTACCCCATTCCCTCCCCAGAATTTTCTTTCCACCATAATTTATTCTCAATTATGGAGTTAACAACAGTACTAGAGCCTTCGAATTTTTTAAAATCTAGTTTAGCTCTTTTGTTGGATTGTGAAAAGTCCAAAGGAATATTAGAAGCATCTCAACCTATCTGAAAACAGCTAAGTATGAAAACCGAGCAAGCTCAGTCTTGCCATCAAGCTTTTACTTGTCCTAGCAAGGTATTTTGCTTTCCTAACAAGGTAATCATCTAGAAATCCTCTTAAGTGTTAAACCGAGCAAGGTTCACTTTGTCTAGGAAGGTTTTTCTTCTATGTCAAGCAAGGTTTGTTTCCTAGCAAACTCTTGACTAAAACCAAGCTAAAACCAAATCTAGCAAGGTTTATTCTTAATAAACAGTTTTCCCAGCAAGCTTGAAGGAAGTTGATCAAGAAACAACTTAAAGACTTCTGCCAAGCAAGGTTCAACTCCGAGCAGGCAACAGTGTTACCATCACACTTTGGTTTGTTCAATAAGTTAATATTAACAAAGGGTTGAAGGTATTCCTGAAGAACAAATTTGCTAGTGGGACTATTTCGATCAATGTTTGATATGGTCAAGATGATTGAAGTCTGCTAGGTGAATATTTTCTAAGGAAAATATTCTAAGTAAAGTCTGCCCGGAGAAATGTTTCCAGCACACTTCATGGTTACCAGGTCTGCTCGACAAAGAAACATGCTGCAAAGCTTGCCCGAAAACCTGTTTTACACTTAGCACTTATTGTAATATGTTTAATTATGTACCAATGATTAGGGTTTCTAAAAGTGGAATGTAAGATGTCAGGGCTAGGTCTATAAAAGGAATAATTTAGGGTACGCCCATGACACCACTAAACACCTGACACTCGCGAATATTGTGATTGAAGGCAGACCATATCCTGTACGAAAATCTGCTAAAGATCCTGACATTCCACCTTTATACCCTAATTGATTTTCGTTTGTAACCTTCGCATTATTAAATGGAAATCTTTTGAGTTATTGGTTGTGCAACAATTAGAGTGTTAGTGTTTCCATCATTAATACTCTAGTGTTCTTCACAAGATAGTAGTCGTCGTTAACCTTCTTGTCAGCACATAGGTGTTTGGTTACGACAGTGATTTAGTGAGTGATCCTAGTGCTAGAGTGGGACAGCCATCTTTTAAATTTATCAAAAAAATTTATAATTTCTAATTTAGAGGCTTCTAGTTCAGCAGTTGGCTTAGCAATTTTCTGTTTTGCATCCAGATGGTGACAACATTTTATGCTAAAGTCTGATTGAAGTTTAGAAAAATCATTTTTTTGTACCTTAACTTTATCTCTGTA
Source organism: Bidens hawaiensis (assembly GCF_021521415.1). Classification (NCBI taxonomy): domain Eukaryota; kingdom Viridiplantae; phylum Streptophyta; class Magnoliopsida; order Asterales; family Asteraceae; genus Bidens; species Bidens hawaiensis. Next base: position 17,889 of record NW_027500969.1, read on the forward strand.
AGCTTTTTCATTCTTCTTAAGAGTAAAACTTTCATATTTGATACCTTCCATTTCTCTATGCAGGTTACCATTATGAGATTTGTAAAGATCTACTTGATTACATCAGATGAGTTAGAGGAAGTGAAGGCCATGAAAGCAAATTGAAGCTCCTTAACGTGTTCCTCTACAACTTTCTTTTCTTCACAATTTCAACACGAGCAAAGTTTACAGTCTGATTATCTAAGCTGAGAGCTGCCATCTGATCATTCAGGGAAAACAGTTGAGCTACCATACCTCGCTCACCTTCAGTCGTACCTTCCTCATTTTTTCCTCTAGCATTTCCCACTGGAACCAGCACCCTTTCTCTGTTTCCTTCCTTTGCTGGATTAGTTGTGACATTTGTCAATTTTTCGTATTTGGTAAACCAACCCGTTTAGTCGTTTCAATATATTAATATTTGAAAGTTATCGATTTATATCAATTTCAAGTATTAAAGTTTGTTTCAATTCATTTCTTATTCGTGGTGTTCATCTCCGAGCTTAAAAGGTTATAAAATAATCAAAGTTTAAAACTATACGAGTATAAAACGTAAACAAAACAAAAATATTAAAGTATAAAAAGTTTTATCAAGTTTAGTATATTCACAACGCTCAAGGTTCAAGAAATAAATAAAAATTAAAATCAAATTATAAAGTCAACAATAGTTCAAGGGTTAAAGAACAAATAAACTTTAAAACTACCTTTTATATATTTATAAAGTACAGGGGCCAAAAATGAAAATTTAATTTAAAATAATAATATTATACTCCAGCCCAACCCCCCCCCCTCTCGTCCTCTTCACGGTTTTCCAACAATCGGCGACCTGAATTTCGGCGCCGGCGATGTAAAAACATCGTAATACAGTTCGTTTTGATCCGTTAATCACCTCAAACGTCGTCTCCACAAATCCTAAACATGATTACATAATTTATTTAGGCATTTATAACCTACTTAACACTAATTATACCTCACCCGTCGAATTTTAATTGAAATAATAATAACACGAATTAAACACGAATTGATCCAATTAACACTATAAAAAGGATCCTAATCATCGTCCAAACGTTCCGCAAACATTACATTACACAAATATATTACCCACAACCACCAATACATTCATCAAGATTCATTCCGGCCGAGTCTAGTTCATCATCAAACTGTACCCTTTAAAGGTAATTGTTATATGAAATCATATTAGTTTCAAGCGTAAAACAAAACCCTAAACATAAATCGTACAAAACTGGAACTAAATAAACGAATTGAACAGCAATGGTTTAGAGGAAGAAGATGAAGTTGAAAGTTAGTTTATAATGATTAGTTTCCCTCTTATAATACAAAAATCAGATTGGTCCAGTGGTTGTGTATCCTTGCTGTAGTCATGAAGACCCGGGTTCAAACCCAGGTCACTGCAGATTCATTTTGTATTGTTTTACAAACCATTTTAATAGTTTTAATAAATCAAATATATGTTTATAAATCATAATAAATCAATTTAAATCATTTTTAAATAAAATAACAATTATTTTAGATGATTTTCAATCTTTTTCATCCAAGAATCCAACTTTTACAAACCCGAACAAATCATTTCAACTCGTAAAATAATTATATAAATATGTATATATAATTTAGTATCGTGTATCTTTAACTCTAAACCAACAAAAGTTTATTACAAATAAACATACCGGTAACGTTAAAATTCCGAAAACACTATTATATTCATCTTATAGGTAATATTATAATGATAGCTTGTTAAAATCTGATAGAGCAAATTATGAAAATACTTTAAAATGTGTAAAAGTATATATATAAACAATAATGCATGAACCTTAAAACCAACCTTTTTATTTTCCATTATTTACTTTGTAATTATCGTGTTTATTATTTTAGCTCGCGAGATTCGATCATTCGGTTTCATATAACGTGCTTCATGTTTCTTTTCCAAGTTGTCATCCAATTCCAAATGTGAGTTTTTCACACCCCCTTTTTACCCTTTTTAACTATTTTCGGGGTAGCATATATATCCTATCAAAATTCAATTTCGTTTATTTATTATTTACAAACTACAATTCGCATCATGGACTTGTGTGTTTACTTGTTACTTGCTCAAATATTACGTGCTTGGACTTCATTCGATAAGTATGATCATACGCCCCCCTTTGCACTCAAGACCATGTTTCGAGTAGAAAAGGGACTCCGATCTAAGTACGTTGGTGAAAAATCCCAACTGAAAAAGCCCTTCATTTATTCTTTACACTCAGGACCTTTGATTCGAGTGTAAAGAACCCTTACGTGCTTTTCACAGGTTTTCATGGAATTGTAGGGATTTTATATATCATTTAAACTATGTGAACTCCCCAACTATTAAGTTAGCTGACATTATTTTATATATATGTTACAGGTACTATTATTAGAGGATGAAACGGATGAAGACACTAGATCTAGTATATTTTAAATAAAGATTGAACGTTTATTTTCATTGTAATTTTCCTTATGTGAAACAACTTGTGTACCTTATGCCTTTGAATGAATTAATGATAATATTGTCACATAATAGTGTCACATGTGTTTTGAACAATTTGTACGTCAAACCCGGGCGTATTCCGCTTTAGCCAGGGTGATACAGATTGGTATCAAAGCCGTGACTATAAGATAGGACATTAGACGTAGTGTTCTAGTTCGTTATAGTTTATTTGCTTAATTTTTTAGATTGCATAAATAGAAATTTTATGTGGGCCTTATGTGATTGTTCAATGCACTTGCTTAATATTTTATTGTCAATTCATTTGCGCCTCATGTACACCAAGCATACACAAGTCCAAGGCTTTTGCCTAAAAACAAAGATTTTTCCAACATTTTCAATTATTGATTTTTATTGTGGTGTTCCAATATTTATTCTTCTTAAAGATGGTTCTATATGGCGGGTATGTAGTAAACTGTAAGGGGGACGTGCTTGTTTTCCGAAACTCTTGACACCAAGGTTACTGAAACCTAAGGATAAGCAATGCGTATAAATCCCAATCAGACGCGGGACCCGGTTGCTTACCTGGAGAATTAGGAAAGGGCATGAACTCTATAAAGCCAAATCATACCACTTTCAACGCCCTATGAATCACAACTTTAAGTTTTCAAACGTGACCTTGTTCTCTTTGTGAAAATAATATGGTTGCACTCCTAAGGATGTCACGCAAGTCATGGTGGTTCATGCAACTTGTGACTCCGAACCTCTATGTTTTACAATGTGTTATAACTGGAAGTCTGTACACGAATACCTAGCTTTCAGTTTGATTTGATTTCGAGTTCCTTTGATTTTTGGAAAATAAGAGTCCATGGTGGTTCATGAAAACTCTAAAGTTCCACACAAGAATTATTTCCATTGTTATGATTTTTATTTTGTGTATTTATTTATTTATTTCGTTTAAAAGTAAACATTAACAAGGATTTTTATATCACATCCTATTCCGAGTCTCACGATTTTCGCCACCATTTTTCGCAGAATGTCTCTCCGTTTCTGTAGGACCGGTGACGATCCGAGCAGGTTCGGGACGGAAGGTTTCAACCACAGATCAAAGATAAAAACAAACACTTTATTGATAAACGCGAACGGTTACATGCTTGTTTAAACAGAGAAATCACGATCTATGGCAGGGGGAGGTCGAGCATGGCCTCCCCCCTCATCCGGACAGCACCTGGGCTCCGGGCACGCAAATCCTTAAAAACTCTTACCTGTTCACGACTGAAAGCTGGTATTTATACCCGCTGCCATTCGGTCAGGACTCATTCGATCGAATGAGTCCTATTCGATCGAATGGCAGACTCATTCGATCGAATGAGTCCTATTCGATCGAATGGCAGACTCATTCGATCGAATGAGTCCTATTCGATCGAATGGCAGACTCATTCGATCGAATCAGAAACTGGTTCGATCGAATGAGTATCCATTTGAAAATGCTCTTTCAAATGGATCACTTTCAGCGTGAACCACTACCTAGGTGTACAGCATACAACATAAACATTCTAAACTATTCGCCAAGCGACGGCCACAAAATGTGCACCAACAAATTCCCCCTTGGACGTTGCTTGCGAATTGCTGTAGACACCTCTTGCAATCTTCAGTCAAATCTTCTGCTTTATCTTGATAATCACGTTGAAGAATACCATCATTGCAGCAAGATTCCCCCTTAGACTGAACTCTCGGTTAATGATGCAAAGTGTTCTCCATTGCTGACATCTTCAGACTAAATAATCTGTTTAAAACAACCAACTGTAGAAATTCCCCCTCAGACGTTGACGTGTATCCCAATATATAGACATGACAATACATGCACGCTTCCGCTGCGCGACTTACTATCGGCGAATCTTCACCCACACGGTTACTTCACCAACATGTATTGGACAAATGACAGAGGCTTCCAATCCACAGCTACTCCCCCTAAACAGATTAGTTTGTATGCAGATTCATCATCGGAGACAAAGACACATCATTAACTTCGTGATTGCGAATCACCAATTTTCAACAGAATTCCCTCCACAAAGCGGAATTCTCACATGCGGAAAATAAATATTTAACATGATTGGCCCATAAATAGTCAGATGCTCCTGACTACCCCACAATAACTCAAACTCAGATTCTCTCCACAAAGCAGAATCTTCAGAATGCGGACAATAAATTAAACTTGGTTGGCCCATAAATAGTCAGATGCTCCTGACTACCCCACAATAACATCATACCTCATCAGTAATCACTTTTCTCTGTTCTTCTGTGTTCTTATAACAATCACCACTGTAGAAGCTCAATGAACAAGGGGTTATCCATTAAACTTGTAGACGATAATTCCTTCAGGTAATTGTGCTTTGTTCATCTTCAAATTTGCCGCTTTAACCGTTAAACATTTAAACGCTCTGACTTTGCCGGCAAATATCAGTGAAAATTTCACTGTCACCAAACTTTTTCTGGAATGTGATCAACATGTATAGGATGTCCAGAAAAATCTTCATCACTGACCCGACAATTAACCGAAAATTTCCCGGAAATTTTGTCGAAAAAATTTTATTTTCGCCAAACTTTTTCAGAAGACTTCCCGACTGATAAAAATGGCTTGGGCAAATTTTCGTGTAAGCGGGCGTTCCAGACTTTTTTTTTTTTTTTTTTTTTTTTTTTTTTTTTTTTTTTTTTTTTTTTTTTGGTCTGGAACATGTTCGATCGAATGAGAACTGGTTCGATCGAATGAACCACAGATTCGATCGGATGAAGCACAGATTCGATCGGATGAAGAACTGGTTCGATCAGCTATTTGAATTTGACACTTTGAGCGGGAAAACCAGTTCGATCGAATACAAACTGATTCGATCGAATGAAGACATCTGGTTCGATCGAATGAACAGGCTGTCTGGGCGGGAAAACTTGCGTTTGAATTTGACACTTTTGAGCGGGAAGACTGATTCGATCGAATCAGTCAATCGAATAGGCCTATTCGATCGAATGGGGAACTCGTTCGATCGAATGTACTGATTCGACTCCTTCAACGCCAGCCCAGAAAACGCGAAGAACACGAAGAACACACCAACAGTTTAACGTCCAGAACGCAGAAAATCAAGAGCTCGGCTTGCTAGATCGGTTGTTAGACCTTTCTAGCGGTAACCGTGGCTCTGATACCAATTGTTGGCTCAGCCGGGACCGAGACGATCCGAGCGCGTTCGAGACGGAAGGTTTGATAACCAAAGACGGACAGAAACAAACACGAAACAAACGATTTCATTGATAAAAACGAAAGATTACATGCTTGTTTAAACACTGAAATCACGATCTATGGCAGGGGGAGGTCGAGCATGGCCTCCCCCCTCATCCGGACAGCACCTGGGCCCCATTCGATCGAATCAGAAACTCATTCGATCGAATGAGTATCCATTGAAAATGCTCTTTCAAATGGATCACTTTCAGCGTGAACCACTACCTAGGTGTACAGCATACAACATAAACATTCTAAACTATTCGCCAAGCGACGGCCACAAAACATGCACCAACAAGTAGCTTGTTTGGTTGTTTAAAGTTTGAAGGGTAGCTTGTCATATTGTTCTGTTGTTAATGCATTTGTTGTTGTAACAACAAAATCGTCTTTCTTTTATTTGGCTGAAAGAAAGCTGTCTTATGAGGTAGGCTATTTTTTGGTTTATTTATCTATAGTTTATTATATTATGGATTACTTGAAACGATTTTATTTAACAATCTGCATGTTAGATCTTTATGGAAGAGACTAATATCATAGGTAAAGATTATAGAGTAGTGAGCTCAAAGGACACTTAGTTGAAGGAAACTCAGTTGAAGGTGATTTAACATTGATTATAAGTTCGAAAGAGATATTATGTTGATTAAAGTTACCTTTCAAGGTTATGATACACCGTATATCATGTGTAATATTTCAAAGAGATCTAAAGAAAGCTCAAGCTCAGCTTGTTTAAAGCCCTATTTATAAACTCGAGTATCGCTCGTGAGTAATATTCAAGCTCAAGCTCAACTCATTTATTATTTACTTTGTTTACATTTTGTTATTTATATAAATATGTAATCATATATTATATAAATGTAGGTTGGAGACTTGAAGTGTCAACATTTTAGGCATAATGTTGATAATAAATATTGGGATTCTATTAACAGGTAGTACTCATTACACAAATAAACTAGTGGTAATTTGAAAATTGTGTGGTGTAATTTATTTATTTGTATAATAGATACAACTCACTTATTATTTAATAGATTTGGCATTTTAAATGATCCAATTCTTTAAATTTAATACACTAGCTTGAACTTTGAATTTGATTGCAAACATCAATATTAATATTTATGATTATTAGTTATAAGCATAAATATACAAATAATTAAAAATGTTTGTATACTTGTAACGATAAGTTATCTGTTTCAGTTGCAAAAGAGACTCCATTTGAATTTTAGGGTTTAATATTTGTCATGCGTGCGGCTGTTATGTCTGGTTTTCACTAGATAATGACTAATATTATCATATTTTTTGAATGGCAATACGTTTACTGATGTTTTGCTGCAGAAACAAAAGTTTGTGATCACATGTTTGAAGGCATTGACTCCGTTATGGATGATTGTTTTGTTGATGTCACTAAAGCCAGCGTGGCATCCTTAGTTTCGGAGGCATGACTGCTAAAAGTGAACGATCACCTTTGTAGTGTGATAAGGGTGGTGCTCAACACAGGTTCAGCGGCGAGGTGGAGTACTAATGGAGGGTTATGGTCAACTAAGATCCTGCTGTGATGGTATGATTCGTTCATGTTTTTATTTTTTTCGGCGAAGTTAAGATATGTGGTTGCATTTATTTTTCTTTCAATTTTACATGTGGCATGTGGCTACAGAAGTCCTTTAGGGTGTACGAGGTCCGCATTCCCGAACTGTAGCGAACCGCATATTAGGTAACTATGGTCAAGAGTTATTTTTTATCTATCTTTTTAATGAAAATTATAATGTATTAATTTTTATTAACATATTGTTTCTTATTTTCGTTGATGTGAGAAGAAAAGGGTTGGTAGTTGATGTTTATGCCTATAAAATTTCTATGAAAGAAACTAGAGAACGATCAAGAAACGCCGAAAGAAAGTTTGTAATATGCAGGAAAATAAACATTTTTTCAGTTGGAATATGTAGCTTTCTGCTTGATAGGTGCATTGGTTAGTTACTTCCACTTCACGACTTTTTGCGTAATGTTTTAGCATCTTATGTGTAATTAGTTATTTTATTGTTTCAGTGTAATGACAAGTTGGGTTTAAGACTTGAATTGGGTAGGTTTCCTGTTGAGTGATGATATCAACAATTGATTTTGCTCACCATATACTCTTTAACAAGTAAGATCAACTTTTTTCCATTAAGCATATATTTTCTACTTAGTATGATAGAGGATAGCTGTCGGGTTAAATACGCGTGACTATTCTATATGCGACAGCAGCTGCATCAACTAACCATGCTCAATGACACCTATAAAAAGCTTTATGTTGTTGGTGATCAACTATTTAGAGGACTTCTTGCAGGTTAATTTATTAAAAAATATATGTATGAAATTCTCCTTTTTGTTAAGTTATTCATATAATAAAGAGTGCTGACTTGTCAAATTTGTTTACACAACTCAAAATGGTACGTCTAGAGCTCAGTGGAAACGTAATGTTTTACTTTAGTTTTTTGGGTAAGTCCCGCCTGATTTTGACATGCATTTAAAGCCACCGCTGATTTATGTTTGTTCTGGAATTTAGGTTTGGAAGGATGAATTAGGAGAAGCATTATTATGTTTTTAGATGTTATTGGCGTGTTTAAAAAGGTACATTTGGGGGTTTTCTAATATATGAACTTAAAACAATTTCTATTGATTTCTAAATAAATTTATAAATGCCAAGTTATATACTATTTTTCTTATAAAGCATATACCTTAAAGTTTGTTAATTCTTAAAATACTATCTTCAGATAACCCTATGTCCATAATGAGTTCGGGTTGAAACGAGTTGTTTTGAAAATGAGTTTAGATTGAAACGAGTTGCTTTAAAAAGTATTAAGTTGGTTCGGTTAAAATGGGTTGTGAACAACATAGACTAGATTTTGAAATTACTTGTTATTTGTTTTTATCTAATATAAATAGGATCATGACTAAAACGCGTTCATGAGTATAAATGTATAATAGACTTAGTTACTACTATTGGTTCTCTCCATAAATATGCAGTAACTAGGCACATGAATTTAGCTCAGTTAAGAAGTTCAACTTTCATTATCTGTCTAGTATGCTAATGGTATGCCAAGAAGATTCAGACTCTGAAGTAGGCCCAACTGGCCTCTTCCAAGTTGAAGATCTTTGATTACGAACCACTTGATGCAGCAAGTATTGACCAGGTGAGTCAAAGTCGAGACAAATTCTATTGATTTATGGTTATCTATTGAATAGTGTTTTGTCATATATGATATTATATGGTCTTTATAAAAGAACGAAAGTGTTTTTCACTTTCATCACATAGTATTGGCTGTGTTGCCTGAGTTAACTATCTATTTTAGGTACGGTTTCTTCCACCCGAGTGCGTTCTACAAAAGACAAATCCAATATAACTCTCAAAACTTAAGTCCACAAGCTCTCAAAACGTCTCGCCCCCGTATGCACCTAAGACTTTACTTCTTTGTAATTAGGTGTGAATATGATCAATGCTTTTCTCCTGTTATTTACTTCTTTGATATTGTTTTAGATCGATCCGTCTTGCTCCCCATTAAGGTAACCGCTGTACTCACTCTTGACGGTAGTTTTTTAATCATCGTTATTCTGAAGCTATGTTGCTAATATGATGTCACCAACTATGCCAAAAAAATCAAATGAAGGCCCAAGTGAAAAAAAAGTTCATGTTAATGTAGTTTTTAGGAAAAGTCCGTTCGGGTCAAAATGGGTCGTTTTATAATGTCAAAATTTTGATTCGCATAAAAATGGATTGTTTTTTAAAAAATAACAATTTACTGGACTCATATTATAAAGCTTATTGGCGTGTTTACATTTGGTGGACTTTTTTTTAGCAGGCCCAACGGTACACTTAATATTACACGAATAAGAAAAGTCTGCTTTTACGGTTTTTATGGTTCGGTTTGGTTTGGTATTAGCTACATGATAAAACTGAAACCGATTAGGAAATTTTGCTTTGAAAAAAGACCAAACCGTCGATTTTGTGTTGGGTCCAATTATTTCAGTTATATTATGTTTAATATGAGCCATAGTATTGTATGACCCTTTTTGGTCATTTAACCAACTAGCATATGATTAGAGGTCTAAACGATCCGAGCCAATCAAAGCCCGAGCTCAACAAGGCCTGACTTGGCTTGTTTAACATACTTGAACTCGAGCCCGGCTTGTTTTGAGCTCTATTTTAAAAACTCGACATTGGCTCACGAGTAGTTTTCTAAGCTCGATCCGGGCTTGGGCTGACTTGACTTGACTTATTTTAATAATTTTTAATATATCAATGTACATCTATATACATATTTTTTATATTTATATTTGAGTTATAATTGTTATAAACATAATATATTTTTTTTAGTTATTTTATCATAATTTATAGATAACAATAATTATTATGTAAATATATATTTAATAGTTTAAATAAAAAGTATATAAATAATATGCTTGATATGCTAATGCTACTGGTGATATCAGAGAAAGAGCTTAAACAAATGCAAATTTGAGAGTTCCGTTATGAGTTTGCAATTTGAAAATGAGCTTATTGTTGTTGGTTTCAGCCGCATGTACAGTCGCAATAACCCAGGTTAGTCACAAGTCACTGTTATATCAGTTCATATTACAATATAGATTAAGATGCTTAAATTTGAGGTATTTTTTTCAGCCATTTGATACCGCTGCATCAAGGATGCAAACGAGTGACTTTGGAAGTCATAAGGGATATGGAAGACCCTTTCGGAGGAAAAATGGGGAGAAGCGTTTGATTGACTCGGTATTGAATTTTGCTTACAATAAATCCAGTAGCGTGTTTGACTTTAAAAGTCAACATACTCTATTAACTAGCGGTTTCAGATTACTTGATAGTGGCTCTACTCTTCATAGAACATTTGCTTCAAGGCAAAGTAAATGATCATGTCTTTGTTCATACTCATTTATTGGTAATCATACTGTAGAAATAACACCATTTTTTGACCATCTTATATTTATTCTTAATTTTACTTTATGTACGTTTGTATTGTTAAAGAAGTAAAGTTATTGTTACAGAATAAATAATAGTGTTTAATTGGATGATAGGCTACTCATTGTCGTGTTCAAGAATCAAGTAGTCGTTTACCCAGGTTTTGGTTGCCTTTTAATTGTACATTAAGTTGAATTTATTATGGACTTATTGTGTGTTTGGTTAATATGTGTTTATAAAATTTTCTTTTTATAATGAAACCAACCAACCTAGATTTGGTTTAAAATTATAATAAATCTTAGATTGAGCTCATATTTTCAGCTTGGTTTCAAAACCGAGTCAAGCTTGCCCTGGTGCGGCATTTATCTCGTGAACACTCATATATTATGCAAGCGGTAAAAAAAGCCCGATGTAAAGTGTCGCCGCCGCCGCATTGCGCGGGCACCTACTAGTATATATATATATGGGCTACAACACCATTAGACGACATGTTATGGGGCGCACATGAGAGGGATGGCGGGCGCCCTTGGGCGCGGAACACCACCAAGGGGCGCCGTTGGTGGTGGGGCGCCGTGGGCGCCCATCGTTGGAACGGTTGTCTCGGTAAGACCATTTCCTCTCTCACACACACATACATACATACGTGTGTGTGTGTGTGGGCGCCCTTGAAGCATTAAACCACAGCGAGACATTATTGGTTGGGGCTTCGATGCCCCCCAGTGTTTATATGGCGCTGACATGACACTGTGGAGGGGCTTCGAAGCCCCCACCATAGAGGATGGTCTTACACCCTTAAAACAAAAACCTATCATTTGCTTACTGGGTGCCACATGACGCAAATCATCCCATTTTATAGCACATCCACTATGCATAGCCTTATAGAGTTAACAACTGAGTTTAGTGTAGAGATTTACCAACTTTAGTGTAGAGATTCTAGGTTCACCACCATCGCTTTTCTAAAGTAGTGTTTCTATCTTAAACACGTTACAAAATATTGACGGTTCTCATAAAAGTAAGTGCATTATCAGGAAATTAAATTGACAAGCATGGTCACTTGACGGTAGTGTACTAAATTGGTACCAATCTTTTTCACAATTTAAGAAAATTGACAATAACTCTCTTACCTACTCACTTCCATCCCTTATAAATTTGTGTCAAACCACAACACTTTCAACTCTGAGTCCTTTCACATATGGGGATATTATGTTCTGTGGTTGTTGTTTCTGCATTGATGATTATACTCATGGGTCGAGTCCCCAGCTTGGTGGCAGCTAACTGCAACTATATGGAGCTTCTGGTGTGCGCGGGTGCAGTCACGTCCTCTCAACCACCATCGAGCGATTGTTGCACTAAGGTGAAGGAACAAAAGGCTTGTGTCTGTGGATACCTTCAAAACCCAACCATTCGACGGTACGTTACTCGCCAGGATGCTCAACGAGTTGCTTTTGACAGTACTTCGTTGACTTCTTCAACAGTAGCAGCTTCTGCAGGAATTGTTGAACTTGGAAATGATTGAGGAACATTTGACTCTTTTGCTTGATCCTCCTTAATCTCCACTGATGACATCTTCAGAATGCGGAAAATAAATTAAACTTGGTTGGCCCATAAATAGTCAGATGCTCCTGACTACCCCACAATAACATCATACCTCATCAGTAATCACTTTTCTCTGTTCTTCTGTGTTCTTATAACAATCACCACTGTAGAAGCTCAATGAACAAGGGGTTATCCATTAAACTTGTAGACGATAATTCCTTCAGGTAATTGTGCTTTGTTCATCTTCAAATTTGCCGCTTTAACCGTTAAACATTTAAACGCTCTGACTTTGCCGGCAAATATCAGTGAAAATTTCACTGTCACCAAACTTTTTCTGGAATGTGATCAACATGTATAGGATGTCCAGAAAAATCTTCATCACTGACCCGACAATTAACCGAAAATTTCCCGGAAATTTTGTCGAAAAAATTTTATTTTCGCCAAACTTTTTCAGAAGACTTCCCGACTGATAAAAATGGCTTGGGCAAATTTTCGTGTAAGCGGGCGTTCCAGACTTTTTTTTTTTTTTTTTTTTTTTTTTTTTTTTTTTTTTTTTTTTTTTTTTTTGGTCTGGAACATGTTCGATCGAATGAGAACTGGTTCGATCGAATGAACCACAGATTCGATCGGATGAAGCACAGATTCGATCGGATGAAGAACTGGTTCGATCAGCTATTTGAATTTGACACTTTGAGCGGGAAAACCAGTTCGATCGAATACAAACTGATTCGATCGAATGAAGACATCTGGTTCGATCGAATGAACAGGCTGTCTGGGCGGGAAAACTTGCGTTTGAATTTGACACTTTTGAGCGGGAAGACTGATTCGATCGAATCAGTCAATCGAATAGGCCTATTCGATCGAATGGGGAACTCGTTCGATCGAATGTACTGATTCGACTCCTTCAACGCCAGCCCAGAAAACGCGAAGAACACGAAGAACACACCAACAGTTTAACGTCCAGAACGCAGAAAATCAAGAGCTCGGCTTGCTAGATCGGTTGTTAGACCTTTCTAGCGGTAACCGTGGCTCTGATACCAATTGTAGGACCGGTGACGATCCGAGCAGGTTCGGGACGGAAGGTTTCAACCACAGATCAAAGATAAAAACAAACACTTTATTGATAAACGCGAACGGTTACATGCTTGTTTAAACAGAGAAATCACGATCTATGGCAGGGGGAGGTCGAGCATGGCCTCCCCCCTCATCCGGACAGCACCTGGGCTCCGGGCACGCAAATCCTTAAAAACTCTTACCTGTTCACGACTGAAAGCTGGTATTTATACCCGCTGCCATTCGGTCAGGACTCATTCGATCGAATGAGTCCTATTCGATCGAATGGCAGACTCATTCGATCGAATGAGTCCTATTCGATCGAATGGCAGACTCATTCGATCGAATGAGTCCTATTCGATCGAATGGCAGACTCATTCGATCGAATCAGAAACTGGTTCGATCGAATGAGTATCCATTTGAAAATGCTCTTTCAAATGGATCACTTTCAGCGTGAACCACTACCTAGGTGTACAGCATACAACATAAACATTCTAAACTATTCGCCAAGCGACGGCCACAAAATGTGCACCAACAGTTTCAACAAGCGTCGTTCTTCTAGCCGCAAGTTGACCGCTTAGTTCATAAAACAACTAGTCGCGGTCCTTCCCGACATGATGACCCACTCTTCTTCAAGTGAGCTTAAATCATCTCACTATTCGTTTAATACTTTCACTAGTACCAAAAGCCTAGAGTTTGACTGGACTGAAGGTGCCACTGCCCTACTTCAGTGATACGAACAAATGGAGAGTAAATTCCTCCACATTGAGTGTCCCGATGACAAGAGAACCCGTTTTTCTACAAGCGTCTTTGCAAAAGGGGCACTTACCTGGTGGGTGAAGGAAAAGACAACCCGTGGTGCCGAAGCTTCCTTGGCTATGCCATGGAACGAATTGAAAGAATTGATGACCAAGCAGTTCTGCCCTCCAAGTGAGCTTATAAACTTAGAAGCTGAGTTTTGGAACCTCAAACAAGAGAGTGGTGAGCATACAGCTTACACTTCTCGTTTAATGAACTCAGTGTGCTGGTACCTCACATTGTTACCCCAACTTCGCGTGTCATCGATAAGTACATTCGGGGACTACCGAGACAAATTCAAGATAGTGTCTTAAGTAGTGCTACACAGGAATTAGATGGCATAGAAGAAATCGAAGAAACCTGCTGATAAACTCTCTACCGAACCCAAAGTGTTGAAACCCGAGCCATCCAAGCCTTCTCATTCCTCAAACCACAGGAACGCAAAAAATTACGCGTCAACCTAACAAACTGCAACCCAACCCAACTTTGCCACCCTCAGGAAACCCTACAACGGACCTCACCCATTGTGTAACAGTTGCCAACGACATCATTCAGCTAGTTTGGCGTGCCGTCAATGCAACCGCTGCAACCATTTTGGACACCTTAGTGCCACTTGTCGGGAAATCACAATTGCACCAATTGCTCCTCCAAGGTTCGCTCAACCCAACCCTCGTCCCGTGCCATATGTTCAACCCATTAATCAAATGCAAGATTGCTATAATTTTGGTGATCCAAACCACTTTCGCAACGCGTGTCCATGTCTCACACATATGAACACACTTCACCTTGCTCCAGCTCCGTTGTACCAGGTTCAGATGTACCAAACCCAGCACGCTTATCAGCTACAGGTTCCACCATTGTTGGCTAACCAAGCTCATGTTCAGTCGCATCCCGCCATTTTAACTCCTGCACCATAGGGTGGTCAGATCATTCAAGCTGCTCGAGCTCCTCTAGAAATTCGTGGGTGTGCCTTTATGATTAACGCCAATCAAGCTCATCATAAGGCGTTGTGGTGAACAGTACGTTTCTCGTAAATGACCACTTTGCAACCATTTCATTTGATACAGTTGCCGATATGAGCTTTGTGTCTTTTGAATTTGAGCCCTTACTTGCTAAACCCTGATCTAAGCTGAAAAACTCATATTCTATTGAGGTAGCTAATAGTCAATCAATATCAATTGACTCGGTTATTCGAAACTGCAAGTTAGATTTAAATGGCCACAAGTTCCCTATCGACCTCATTCCTATGCAATTCGGAAGTTTTGACATCATAGTAGGCATGGACTGGTTATCTATTCATCGTGCTAAAATTGTTGGCTTCGAGAAGTTCATTCGTATTCCGGTTTCAAATGGTCAAATTCTACATGTGTATGGTGAAAAGCCTTCTCCCTCGATCCTAATTTTTATCACTTGTTTTCAAGCCCAAACGTACTTACGCAAGAAGTATGTGGCATTCATAGCCCATGTGGTGGAAAAGAAGGAACGGAAAATTGAGGACATTCCTGTTGTTCGCGAGTATCCTAAGGTGTTTCTCGATGTTGTTTCTGGTCTTCCTCCTATTCGTGATGTTGAAAATCGAATCAATCTCGTGCATGGTGCAACCCTGATAGCGAGGGATTCTTATCATCTCGCACCCTCCGAGATGCAAGAATTGTCCAACCAGCTCCAAGAACTTTTGGATAAAGGGTTCATTCGCCCTAGTTCATCTCCATGGGGAGCAACCATTCTTTTCGTCAAGAAGAAAGATGGATCCTTTCGTATGTGCATTGATTACCGTGAGCTCAACAACCTCACATTCAAGAATAGTTATCCTTTGCCTCGTATTGACAATCTTTTTGATCAACTCCAAGGAGCTTCATGCTTCTCAAAGATTGATCTTCGTTCGGATTATCATTAACTACGGGTGCATGAATAAGACATACCCAATACCACGTTTCGGACTCGTTATGGGCATTACGAATTTAGGGTTATGCCTTTTGTGCTCACCAATGCACCCGTGATATTTATGGATCTCATGAACCACGTATGCAAACCCTACCTAGATAATTCATGATCGTTTTTATTGACGACATTCTTATTTATTCAAATTCCAAATCCGAGCACGAGAAACATCTTCATTCCATCCTTGATCTTTTAGGGAAGGAAAAACTTTATGGTAGAGTTCTCATAGTGCGAGTTCTAGTTGAAAGAAATTCCGTTCTTAGGGCATATAGTAAATGAAAGGGGAATCCACGTTGACCAAGCCATAATTGAAGGCGCTAAGAATTGGAAGACTCCACCCACTCCTTCCGAAGTTCGTTCATTTCTTGGATTTAAGGCTACTATCATCGCTTCATTCTTAAGTTTTTTAATATTTCTTTGCCCTTAACCTCATTAACTCATAAGGATAAACCTTATGAATGGGGGCCCAAGCAAGATGAAGCTTTTAAAACTCTTAAACGCATGCTTTGTGATACACCGATACCTGCACTTCCCAAGGGCAATGAGGATTTTGTTGTCTATTGTGATACTTCCAATCAAGGCCTTGGTTTTTTCCTTACTCCGCGAGGTAAAGGGACACTTATGTTTCACGAAAAGTTACGGTTAATCAAAATAATTATACAACGCATGATCTCGAACTCGGTGTCGTTGTATTCGCGTTGAAAATTTGGAGACATTATCTCTATGGCACTAAATGTGTGATATTCACCGACCATAAGAGTCTTCAACATATTTTCGACCAAAAGGAGCTAAACATGCGGCAAAGACGATGGGCTAAACTACTTAACGACTTCGACTGAGAATTCGTTACCACCCTTGTAAAGAAAATGTCGTAGCCGACGCCCTTAGTCAAAAGACCCATGAGAAATCAATTTTGCTTCATAATGTGACCATTCAAACCGATCTCCAACTTCGTATCTTTGAAGCCCAACATGACTATCTCACCGAAGGTAATATGTAAGATGAAATTTCCTGTGGTGTCAAGAATCAACTAGAAATTAAGCGCGATGGTTTGTTGTATTACCTCAATCGTTTGTGGGTTCCTAATCGTGAGGACCTTCGCACGTTCATCATGGACGAAGCTCATAAGTCTCGATATTCCATTCATCCCAGTGCAGATAAGATATATTTTGATCTACGGTCCACATTTTGGTTGCCCGGTATGAAGAAAGGCATCCGTTATATGTGAGAAAATGCTTTACTTGTGCTAAAGTGAAGGCCGAGCACCAAAGACCATCTGGTTTGCTCGTTCAACCACACATCCCTGTTTGGAAATGGGAGGAGATCTCTATGGATTTTGTGTTCAAGCTCCCGACTACTCGAAACCATCACGACGGCATTTGGGTTATAGTTGATCATTTGACTAAATCTGCTCAGTTCATCCCGATCAACGAAAAGTTCTCGGTTGAACAACGCTCTCATATTTATGTTCAGCGTATTGTTTATCGCCATGGTATACCTTTGCAAATCATTTCCGATCGTGATAGCCGTTTTACTTCTCACTTCTGGTCATCGCTTCATGTGACATTCGTGACAAAACGAGGTATACCTTATTCACTACGTAGCGAGTAAAAGATAAATCGGTTAATTCGTAGCGATTAAACGAGTAACCGACCGATACTGATTATGACCCGTATATATACTGAGGGGTCATATAAGAGTTATATATATATTATAGAGGCTAACATATTGATATTTACTGCCTAGTACATATAAAACCATATAAACGAAAAAGGTTTCGTTTATTGATACGCTATAAGTTTAAACGCAATCGTTAACATTAAAACGAGCATTGTAGCATCCGTTAAGCCGAAAAAGATTTATAAAACACTTAAATGACATGTTCTAAGAAATCCGTGAAAATATTTTGGATTTTTACAACGAGTGAGTACGTTTTTCTTATTTTACAAAAATAGGCTGAAAAACACTCGTTTTCGCGCTATTTCTCACACCCTATTTAATTTTCTCGCAAAAAACCAAACCCGAATTAAATTTTTGACTGACATTTACGTGTGGCACGAATACCGAGGCATCATTGGGCCAAAAAGGAGGCCCAATGGGCCTTTATATGTTGCGTCCGCAAATCAAAGGGGTGGACCCCTTTGCTTCTAGCTTCTTGTATAAGCTAGTATGTTTAGATATTTTTCACAAGGATAAACCTGGATCATTATTCTGCTGTTCTTAATCATCAAACACCAAAAATCTAGAGGTAAATACTCTAATTTTATGATTTCCATGCTTGATTAATCAAGTTTAAATATGAAAAATTAACCCTTGATTAGTTTTAAACATGTTTAACCATTCAAAAACCATAAAAATCAACTAAAATTAGTTTTTGATGTTAAACATGTCTACAAAGCAGTATCATATAGAATTTTGGTCAAAAAAGCGGATTAGAACATGAATATAACGTTTTTACGGTTCAAAAGTTCGGTTTGAAACAAAAACCGAAACCCTATTTAAAAAGGCTGTTCCATGGATGATTAATGCTTGGTTTGATGTTATATGATATGTAGATACACTTAGTTTGTGACCCAAGACCTGTAGAGGCGTTAAAACCATCAAAACCTTCCGAAAACCGACAAGGTATTACCGATTAACTCGTTAAGGGGCAGTTTGTGATTCGATTGTAACATGCTTGTTTTTAGGTTATGAAACTTTGCAGGATAATTAGGGATCACATAAGTGAGTCCCTGTTCAAATTTGGTAATTTTCGATAAACGGAGAATATTTGGCGAATTTATTACAGTTTATTGGCGTTTATTTGGGACTAATAGTTAAAATTCATGAAAAATTATGAAATTTGGTTTGAGAACATGAAATTTGATGTTAAGATTGCTGGAAAGATTTGGGGACAATTAAACATGTCTAGGTATGGTTTGTGCAAGGGTGTTTATATCGAGTTGAAACAGCAGAAAAATGCACAAACCGGCATTTTGGCCAAAGAGTTAGATTCTGGAGATTTTCCTGGAGCTATGTGATGATATTGAGACCACTTGAAAAAATTATCGGATTTTTCGGATGTCGTTTGATATAAACGGGCTATTTATTACTTAATTATAACGCATTTAATGAACTTTTATAAATAGATAATTAATCTTAACATTTTTAAAAATATATTTATGAAATTCTAAATATTTTAATTTATTTTTACAAAAATTTCCATAATTTATATATAAGTACATAATTAGTTATGATTAATCAAAGATTTAAACTATAATTGTTTTAACGAAACCGGCAATTTTGTGTTTAACGGACTGACTGGTATGTCAAAATGTCAAAAGTGGTCAAATATCATATTTTTGGATGAATGTGATAAAAACGAACTTTTTACGAGAATTCCGGACAATTCGGATGTATTGTACGCGTTTTGTATAATCAAACCCGTGTGAAAACGGAAACAAACCTTGCGATCAATCCACATACCGAAACTTCAAAATTCTTTCATAAATCAAATAATTTTATCAATCAATATGTTTAATTAAGTTTGTGTGATCTTACCTAATCCTGAAACGTATAAACGATCAACTTGGCTAGGCTCGGAAAACGGTGAAACTGAGCCAAGTCTGATTTTGAACATTTCGTAGTATACAACGTCACAATCTAAGACAACGATCATGATATGGGCTTATCAGCTATACCCAGACTAGTTATACAACACGATTCAGTTTAAACACTATACTAGTATTAACAGTACGTTATCGGTTATAAGAATCAAGCTATAATCGAGGCACCTTACTTACTGATACATATTACCTGGTCAAACTACGATAAGGTAAGTTTCACGACCCCACTTTCTAAACTGTTTTACGAACTTTTGAGGTGGAAAGCATGTTTATATATATTTATATACTTGAAAACGTGTGATGATGTGTTTTATCTAAGTACTAACACTTGAAAGTCCCTACAAACACAAATGATTAACTTCGTGCCGGTGACATGTGGATAGTACTATCGGTTTGACAAACCCAACTGACAGGGTCGGAGGGGTATGCGGGAACGTGTTAACCCAGTTTCACATTGTCATTTATACTTATTACATTCTGCTATGTGGTGTTAGACATAGTACATATTTGGGGCAAAGTGGCTATTAAATGCCAACGGGAGTACACGGGCAAGGGTGGCCAAGCATTTTAGCTTGTTTCGGTTTCACTCGTGGCTTAGTATAATACATCATACACATACATATATACATACGTATTACGAACTTTACGAACTCGTATACTGACTTTGTTCGTACTCGTGAAACTTGAAACTCACCAACTAGACGTAGTTGACCCGTTTTAACATACTTTTCAGGTTAGACGGAAATTGCTTAAGTGGTTGGTGTTAGAAGCAAA
Source organism: Bidens hawaiensis (assembly GCF_021521415.1). Lineage (NCBI taxonomy): Eukaryota > Viridiplantae > Streptophyta > Magnoliopsida > Asterales > Asteraceae > Bidens > Bidens hawaiensis. The sequence continues at coordinate 38,282 of NW_027500969.1, forward strand.
GTTGAATAGCTATGAATATAGGCAAATACGTAGTAATGAATAAGAAGCTCGTGAACTGGTTATGTGATTTTATCTAGTTTGAAAACTTAGTACCAAACCATGTAATATGACGTAAATTAGTTTGTTGAATTTCCTTATAAACAATGTGGTTGATACCAGTGTTATCTGTTACATTCCAGTATTACGCTTCCGCAACTATCTAGTCGGGGTGTGACGGAAGTTGGTATTAGAGCCATTGGTTATAAAGAATTAGGATGTCCCTAGGATACCATAATATAACCATAGGCTCGATTAGCTCTGGGAATAAAATAATATTAAATAATATATACTGACGATTCTCGTGATGAACTCGAATGGACAAGTGGGTTATTAAGGTCCAGAACGTAATAACGGACTTGTTTGTACGAGGGAATTTGAGAAAAAGCCGTTAAAAATCCGTTAGGTAAAAACAGCAACATATGTGTATAAAATGTAATAATAAATAATTATATATGTATATACATGAGTATCTGTGCTTATGTGTATAAATACCTGCATGTATTTTATTATGATTAATATTATTGAAGGATATTATTCTTATTACTAACCGTTGTGCAGGAACATGTCGAGGTCTACGGATCGTTTACCTATTGCGGTACCAACCTTATCTGGAGAGGAGGAGGACCCAGAAGAGGAAACTGGGGAGGAACCAGAGGAAGAGATGAGCGAAAGTCTAGGAGACGCGGTGGTCCCCATCAGGTACCCACAGATCAACTCGATTTATCAGGTTACCGTTGTGACACATATCCCCCTAGGGAATCCCCTAGGAATGATGTAGGACAGGGAGCCACTAGTGCCTACCGGACCCCGGTGAGAGACCCTACACCTCCAGCACCCCATGTTTCCCCACCCATTATTAGAAACCTTCAGACCGCTCGTATTTCAGTGCGCCCACCTGAGCACACCTCTCCCTCACCTCGATCTACGTACCATAGGGGAGAAACATCAAGTGTCCAGGTCACTGAGATATCTATTCCTACTTGGGGTCTACCCGCACCGATACCGGAGCCACCTCTTATGTCTGATTCCGCATGGTTGGGTTTAGCGACTGATCAGATCGTAGAACAATCACACTCGATAAACAACCTTAATCAATTCAAACAAGAAACCCAGGAAGATGTTTGGTACCTACACCAGAATATGAGGAATGTGAGGAGAATGAATGCTGGCAACCGATGGCGAATGGAGCAGATTGAATCTCAATTGTGGATCGATAGGGCGATCATTGTAGCATTAACAGCGGTTGTAGTATGGTTGGTTTATCTTGTATGTACGGATAAGTAGAACGCTGTTTGTAAAGTTCATGTACATAGTTTTTTGATATCCCATGCAGCATTTTGTAGTAGCATGTTGAGCTGGCTTGAGTGTCGTATACAGTTTAGTACTATTACAAGCACTGGCCCTTATCGGGTTAAGTCTATATGTCACTTAGTGACAAATTTTGATACGCATATACAAGCCCTGGCCTATACCAGGTTAAGCCTATGCGCTAATTTTGGATGCATATGTATAGTAATGATTATAATTAATACAAATGTGTTATATTTGGCATAATTGTGTGTTTGTGAATTGTAATATCGTAATGTTGTGCTGGTTAGGGTGGAAAGATATTAATTATTATATAATTGATTATTTTATAGAATGGCCCCAAAGAAAGCAAACACTTTTTCTGAGGCGGATGTGGCCGGAATGATTGCTCGTCAACTACAAGCAGTGATACCAACAAGTGTAGCACAAGTCACTGCAGGCATACGTGCCAACAATACTGTTATCGAACCTACGAGCACCACTACGGCCACTTCTAATATACCTCCGCCGGACACTAATGTAGCCCCGGGTGTTACTACCCCGTTGACTACTGATAATGTTATAAACACTAATAATACTCGCCCGAATGTTAATGTTGTTGGGAACCCTGAAACTGTTTTGAACCCCAATAATGTCACGAATTCAATCCCAGTACCGGTTATCAACACAGCTACTAATAATAACACTCGACCAAATACCGGTAACAATCGTAATAACCAAGAACCCTTACGCCAGGATTATGCTTTCAAACAGTTCACATCGTGTAAACCGAATGAATTCAAAGGTATTGAGGGACCTAACGGATTGGTCAAATGGGTTGAAAAGACCGAGTCCGTAATTAATATCAGTGAATGTCCACCAGACCGTATAGTCAAATTCGCTACAAGTATGTTTTTGGATCATGCTTTGATGTGGTGGAACACAGTGGTCCAAATAAGGGGACAAGATGCTATAAACCGTATGTTATGGACCGAACTTAAAACTCTTATGTTTGAGCATTTTTGCCCAAAAAGTGAGATTCAAAGGTTGGAACATGAATTGTGGAATTTGGAGATAAAGGGTGCTGACCATGTGGGATACACAAATCAATTTAACGAACTGTCTCGCTTAGTACCGTGGTTAGTTACTCCGGAAGCTAAACGTATTGAATGCTACATCTGGGGATTGACCCCTGCAGTGAGTAGTATAGTAAATTCAGTAGCCCACCCAACATTGGAAAGTGTTGTATCTCAAGCGGGTGTTGTTACTTTTGACCTTATGAGAAGTGGTGTGATATGGATGCCAGGGGAAATATCGAGTTTGAAACGATCTGATTATGGGGAAAGGATGCAAGAGAACCCTCAAAATAAACGAGCCCGTCCGAATACCCGAAATTATGCCATGACCAGTTCGAATGTGAAACAAGAGGCTTATAAGGGGACTTTACCAAAGTGTGGGAAATGTAATCTTCATCATACGGGTGATTGTAAATCAGTAGTTTGTCACAAGTGTGGAAGAACTGGACACTATGCCCCCAATTTCAGAACTCCCACCAGCAATGTAAACCTACCACAACAACCGACCCAACTACCTCGATCTCAACCAACCCGACCACAAATCAATCAATAAACCCCACCTACCATGAACCTCTGTACCTGCTACGAATGTGGTAGTACGGAACATTTTCAAAGATACTGCCCCAAGCTGAACCAGGGTGTAGTGAGAAGGCAGAACCAAGCACAAGTATTAACTTCCAATGCAGCTAGGGGACGGGCGTTTGTAATAGGATCGGGTGAAGTGCGCCATGATCCGAACGTGGTGACAGGTACATTCTTAGTTTCTGGTCAATATGCTTCGGTTTTGTTTGATACGGGCGCCAATAAAAGTTTCGTATCTGTTAACTTTTTACCCTTAGAAAATATGCCGGTTAGTGAGTCAGCGAAACCATACACTATAGAACTCGTTAACGGCAAGTTTATACTTGTCAACCGAATAATCCGAAACCGTTCCCTTATCCTAAACGACCACCCGTTTCTTATTGATTTACTTCCAGTGGAATTAGGAAGTTTTGATGTTATAGTCGGTATGGACTGGCTGTCTAAGTTTAAGGCGGAAATTGTTTGTAAGGATAAGACTGTTAGGATACCTTTTCCGAATGATGAGGTGATGATTGTTCAAGGTGAGAAATCGGGTACTATACTGCATCTCGTATCCAACTTATGGCATTAAAATACTTGCGCCAAGGATGTACATTATACTTAGTGAGCGTAACAGTCAAGGACCCTGATGAAAAGCGAATAGAAGACATCCCAGTGGTACACGAGTATTCAGATGTATTCCCCAATGAGTTGGCTGGCTTACCACCGACCCGACAAGTTGAATTCCATATTGACCTGATACCGGGAGCAGCTCCCATTGCTAAGGCACCTTACCGGCTAGCACAATCTGAAATGCAAGAACTGTCCAACTAGTTACAAGAGTTACTGGACAGGGGTTTTATCCGACCTAGTTATTCACCATGTGGAGCACAGGTGTTATTTGTGAAAAATAAAGACGGAAGTTTTCGGATGGTTATTGATTATCGGGAATTGAATAAAGTGACTATATAGAATAGATATCCCTTACCCCGTATTGATGACTTGTTTGATCAGCTCCAGGGTGCGAAGTAGTTTTTAAAAACTGATCTCAGATCGGTTTATCATCAAGTAAGAATTCAAGAAGAAGATATCCCAAAAACAGCTTTCCGAACTCGGTATGGTCACTATGAATTTTTGGATATGCCGTTTGGGTTGACAAATGCACCTGCAGTGTTTATGGATCTTATGAACCGATTTTGCAAACCCTACGTTGACAAATTCGTGATAGTGTTTATCGATGACATTTTGATATATTCGAGAAGTAAGGAGGAACACGAACAACATTTGCAGGTAATCTTAGAATTATTGAGGCAAGAAAAGCTATACGCCAAACTGTTCAAATGTGAATTCTGGCTACAAGAATTCCAATTTTTAGGACACGTTGTGAATCATCAAGGAATCCAAGTAGACCCCAGTAAAATTGAGGCTATTAAAGATTGGCAAGTACCTAAATCGCCGAAAGAAATTCGCCAATTTTTGGGATTAGCCGGGTATTACCGACGATTTATTGAAAACTTTTCAAGTATTGCTCAACCTTTAACCCTTCTAACTTAGAAAGATCGAACGTATGATTGGGGAGAAGAACAGAAAATGGCCTTCCAAACGTTAAAACAAAAGTTATGTGAAGCTCCAATATTAAGTCTCTCAGATGGAACTGATGAATTGGTGGTATATTGTGACGCGTCACGTAAAGGTTTGGGATGCGTATTGATGCAAAGAAGAAGTAATAGTGTATGCCTCCCAACAATTAAAAGTACATGAGAAGAATTACACGACCCAAGACTTGGAATTGGGAGCAGTTATCTTTGCATTGAAAATCTGGAGACACTACTTGTACGGCACCAAATGTACCATCTATACTTACCACAAAAGCCTACAACACATATTTGATCAGAATAAGCTGAACATGAGACAAAGAAGATGGGTAGAACTGTTAAATGATTATGATTGTGAAATTTAATACCATCCGGGTAAGGCCAATATAGTAGCTGATGCTTTAAGCCGAAGGACAGAGTTAAACCGTTAAGGGTACGGGCACTCGGAATGATTGTCCAAAGTAGCTTAACCGAACAAGTTCGTGTTGCACAAGACGAAGCATTAAAAGCGGATCAATTAGAAAAGGAAGAACTACATGGGAATGAAAAGAATTTTGAGAAGAAAATTGATGAAATATTCTATTATAAAAACCGCGTCTGGATTCCGACACTTCATAAACTCCACGAACTTATTCTTGATGAAGTACACAAATCCTAATATTCGATTCATCCAGGTACTGATAAGATTTATAAAGATGTTAAGGAATTTTACCGGTGGCCTGGCATGAAAAAGGATGTAGCCTTGTATGTAAGTAAGTAAGTGTGCAACATGTGCAAGGGTTAAGGCGGAATATCAAAAACCATCGAAAATGTTACAACCCGAAATCCCACAATGGAAATGGGAACAAATAGCCATAGATTTCGTAACACATCTGCCCAAAACCTCCTGAGAACATAATGTGATTTGGGAAATTGTAGACCGATTAACCAAATCTGCACACTTTATTCCGATCCGCAACAACTAGACCACCGAAAAACTCGCTCAAATTTACATTACTAATACCTCTAGAGTATAGAGGGGTTATGGAGAGGCGCACAACTGTGCTTCCTTGCTTCGCCAAGAAAAGCACTTCTTCCTGGTTGAAGGGCGCGCTACAGGCCTACGCTTGTTCCTGCGCGAGAATTTCCGGCTTTTTGGCCGTATCTTGCTCCTTTCTTTCGCCTCAGCAGTGAGCGCTACTAGATCTGATTCAACTGAATAGGGGACTTGGATATGCTCTTGCGCCCGGCAGATATGCCGGGCGAGATAGTGAAAAAGGGGGAAAGATGACTCTATGGCTGAGTGGAGGAGAGAAAGAACGCATATGGATATTATGTCTGTCGGAGGTTCGAGAATCTATGAGAGGACATCTAAAGCTAAGGTTACGAAGTAAAGGAAGTCCGAGAGATACCGTCTATACCCAACTAAAAATGGATGTTTTCTTAAGGAAGCCATCGAAGGCTTTCCACAAATTGAGATTTGGTCGTAGAAGGATCGAATTGAATCCGAAGAACAGGGGAATACAAAAAAGTAATAAGAGAGGCGCACAGACCAATCAATCGTATCGGTCGTATTCTTGAATTTAGAATTAAAAGAGGAGTAATGCTTCCTAGCATGGGACACCGAATAAGACCACTTAGATCATAATAACATTCACAGAAATGTTCTAACATAGATTAGAATCTAACATTGAAGAGATTAGTTAACAACAGTCAAAAGATGGGTGCCTAATTCCATTACAAAAGGGTCCATCAGTGCAAGTCAGCTGAACACCGTGATTGATGAGTGGGTAGGTGGGTTAGGTGCACCTCTTGCCTAGTGGAAAGTAATGAGGCTGGTATCCCCCCTGAATGAAGAAGTAGTAAGGCCCTTCCAGCGTATGCATGAAATTGTATCTAGACACGAGGCACCTTTTTCGATTATTTCAGATCGAGATAGTCACTTTACAACACATTTTTGGCAAGTAGTTCAAAAAGCTATGGGAACCCGAATAGATCTGAGTACCGCTTACCATCTCCAAACAGATGGTCAATCCGAACGAACTATCCAAACCTTAGAAGATTTACTTTGTGCTTGTGTACTGGACTTCAAAGGGAAGTGGGATCAACACCTCCCGCTCGTTGAATTCTCTTACAATAATAGTTACCATAGCAGTATACAAGCAGCACCTTATGAAGCCTTATACGGGCGAAAATGTAGATCACCACTTTGTTGGACACAGGTGGGTGATACTCAAATTTCAAGATCCGATTTGATTCAAGAAACAACCGATAAGATTCACAAGATTAAACGAAAGTTGAAAGCCGGTCGGTACTGACATAAGAGTTATGCCGATATTCGTAGAAAACTATTATCTTTTGAAATAGGCGACAGGGTGTTTTTGGAAAGACCGGTAAATTAGCCCCGAGATACATTGGACCTTTTGAGATTGTTGAAAAAATTGGTCCCGTAGCCTACCGATTAAAACTACCATTATAACTGAGCACTATTCACATTCGTGACAAAACGAGGTATACCTTATTCACTACGTAGCGAGTAAACGATAAATCGGTTAATTCGTAGCGATTAAACGAGTAACCAACCGATACTGATTATGACTCGTATATATACTGAGGGGTCATATACTAGATATATATATATATTAAAGAGGCTAACCTATTGATATTTAGGCCCCAGTACATTTAAAACCATTTAAACGAAAAAGGTTTCGTTTATTGATACGCTATGAGTTTAAACGCATTCGTTAACATGAAAACGAGCATTGTAGCATCCGTTAAGCCAAAAAATATTTATAAAACACTTATATGACATGTTCTAAGCAATCCGTGAAAATATTTGGAATTTTTACAACGAGTCGGTACGTTTTTCTTATTTTACCAAAGTAGGCTAAAAAACACTCGTTTTCGCGCTATTTCTCACACCAGATTTAAAATTCTCGCGAAAAACCGAGCCCAAATTAAATTTTGGACCGAAATTTACGTGTGGCACAAATACCGAGGCACCATTAGGCCAAAAAGGAGGCTCAATGGGCCTTTATATGTTGCGGCCGCAAATCAAAGGGGTGGACCCCTTTGCTTCTAGCTTCATGTATAAGCTAGTATGTTTAGATATTTTTCACAAGGATAAACCTGGATCATTATTCTGCTGTTTCTCGTCATCAAACACCCAAAAACCTAGAGGTAAATACTCTAATTTTATGATTTCCATACTTGATAAATCAAGTTTAAATATGAAAAATTAACCCAATCAAGGCCTTGGTTTTTTCCTTATTCCGCGAGGTAAAGGGACACTAATGTTTCACGAAAAGTTACGGTTAATCAAAATAATTATACAACGCATGATCTCGAACTCGGTGTCGTTGTATTCGCGTTGAAAATTTGGAGACATTATCTCTATGGCACTAAATGTGTGATATTCACCGACCATAAGAGTCTTCAACATATTTTCGACCAAAAGGAGCTAAACATGCGGCAAAGACGATGGGCCAAACTACATAACGACTTCGACTGCGAATTCGTTACCACCCTGGTAAAGCAAATGTCGTAGCCGACGCCCTTAGTCAAAAGACCCATGTGAAATCAATTTTGCTTCATAATGTGACCATTCAAACCGATCTCCAACTTCATATCTTTGAAGCCCAACATGACTATCTCACCGAGGGTAATATGTAAGATGAAATGTCCTGTGGTGTCGAGAATCAACTAGAAACTAAGCGTGATGGTTTGTTGTATTACCTCAATCGTTTGTGGGTTCCTAATCGTGAGGACCTTCGCACGTTCATAATGGATGAAGCTCATAAGTCTCGATATTCCATTCATCCCAGTGCAGATAAGATATATTTTGATCTACGGTCCACATTTTGGTTGCCCGGTATGAAGAAAGACATCCGTTATATGTGGGAAAATGCTTTACTTGTGCTAAAGTGAAGGCCGAGCACCAACGACCATCTGGTTTGCTCGTTCAACCACACATCCCTGTTTGGAAATGGGAGGAGATCTCTATGGATTTTGTGTTCAAGCTCCCGACTACTCGAAACCATCACGACGGTATTTGGGTTATAGTTGATCGTTTGACTAAATCTGCTCAGTTCATCCCGATCAACGAAAAGTTCTCGGTTGATCAACGCTCTCATATTTATGTTCAGCGTATTGTTTATCGCCATGGTATACCTTTGCGTATCATTTCCGATCGTGATAGCCGTTTTACTTCTCACTTTTGGTCATCGCTTCATGTGACATTCGTGACAAAACGTGGTATACCTTATTCACTACGTAGCGAGTAAAAGATAAATCGGTTAACTCGTAGCAATTAAACGAGTAACCGACCGATACTGATTATGACCCGTATATATACTGAGGGGTCATATAAGAGTTATATATATATTATAGAGGCTAACATATTGATATTTATTCCCCAGTACATATTAAACCATTTAAACGAAAAAGGTTTCGTTTATTGATACGCTATAAGTTTAAACGCAATAGTTAACATTAAAACGAGCATTGTAGCATCCGTTAAGCCGAAAAAGATTTATAAAACACTTATATGACATGTTCTAAGAAATCCGTGAAAATATTTTGGATTTTTACAACGAGTGAGTACGTTTTTCTTATTTTACAAAAATAGGCTGAAAAACACTCGTTTTCGCGCTATTTCTCACACCCTATTTAATTTTCTCGCGAAAAACCGAACCCGAATTAAATTTTGGACTGACATTTACGTGTGGCACGAATACCGAGGCATCATTGGGCCAAAAAGGAGGCCCAATGGGCCTTTATATGTTGCGTCCACAAATCAAATGGGTGGACCCATTTGCTTCTAGCTTCTTGTATAAGCTAGTATGTTTAGATATTTTTCACAAGGATAAACCTGGATCATTATTCTGCTATTCTTAATCATCAAACACCCAAAAACCTAGAGGTAAATACTCTAATTTTATGATTTCCATGCTTGATTAATCAAGTTTAAATATGAAAAATTAACCCTTGATTAGTTTTAAACATGTTTAACCATTCAAAAACCATAAAAATAAAGTAAAATTATTTTTTGATGTTAACCATGTCTACAAAGCAGTATCATATAGATTTTTGGTCAAAAACGCGGATTAGAACATGAATATAACATTTTTTCGGTTCAAAAGTTTGGTTTAAAACAAAAACCGAAACCCTAGTTAACAAGGCTGTTCCACGGATGATTCATGCTTGGTTTGATGCTATATGATATGTAGATACACTTAGTTTGTGACCCAAGACCTGGAGAGGCGTTAAAACCATCAAAACCTACCGAAAACCGACAAGGTATTACCGATTAACTCGTTAAGGGGCTGTTTGTGCTTCGATTGTGACGTGATTGTTTTTAAGTTATGAATCTTTGCAGGATCATTAGAGATCACATAAGTGATTCCCTGTTCAAATTTGGTAATTTTCGATAAACGGAGAATATTTGGCGAATTTATTACCGTTTATTGGCGTTTATTTGAGAAAAATAGTTAAACTTCATGAAAAATTATGAAATTTGGCTTAGGAACATAAAATGTGATTGTAAGATTTCTGGTAAATTTTGGGGACAATGGACATGTCTAGGTATGGTTCGTGCAAGGATGTTTATATCTAGTTTTAACAGCCGAAAAATGCACAAAACGGCATTTTTGCAAAAGATTTAGACTTTGGAGATTTTTCAGGAGCTATATGATGATATTGAGACCACTTGGAAAAATTATCGGATTTTTCGGATGTCTTTTGATATAAACGGGCTATTTATTACTTAATTATAACACATTTAATGTACTTTTATAAATAGATAATTAATCTTAACATTTCTGAAAATATTTTATAAAATTCTACATATTTTAATTTATTTTTACAAAAATTTTCTTAATTTATATATAAGTACATAATTAGTTATGACTAATCAAAGATTTAAACTATAATTGTTTTTACGAAACCGCAGTTTTGTGTTTAACGGACTGACTGGTATGTCAAAATGTTAAAAGTGGTCAAATATCATATTTTTGGTTGAATGTGATAAAAACGAACTTCTTACGAGAATTCCGGACAATTCGGGTGTATTGTACTCGTTTTGTATAATCCAACCCGTGTGAAAACGGAAACAAACATTGCGATCAATCCACATACCAAAACTTCAAAATTATTTCATAAATCAAATAATTTTATCAATCAATATGTTTACTTAAGTTTGTGTGATCTTACCTAATCCTGAAACGTATAAACGATCAACTTCGCTAGGCTCGGAAAACAGTGAAACTGAGCCAAGTCTGATTTTGAACATTTCATAGTATACAACATCACAATCTAAGACTACGGTCATGTTCTGTGCTTATCAGGTATACCCAGACTAGTTATACAGCACGATTTAGTTTAAACACTGTACTAGTATTAACAGTACGATATCGGTTATAGGAGTTAAGCTATAATCGAGGCACCTTACTTATTGATACATATTACCTATTCAAACTACGATAAGGTGAGTTTCACGACCCCACTTTCTAAACTGTTTTACGAAATTTTGGGGTGGAAAGCATGTTTATTTATATTTATATACTTTAAAACGTGTGATGATGTGTATTATCTAAGTACTAACACTTGAAAGTCCCCACAAAAAACAAGTGATTAACTTCGTGCCGGTGACGTGTGCATAGTACTGTCGGTTTGACAAACCCAACTGATAGGGCCGGAGGGGTATGCCGGAACGTGTTAACCCAGTTGAACATTGTCATTTATACTTATTACATTCTGCTATGTGGTGTTAGACATAGTACATATTTGGGGTAAAGTGGCTGTTAAATGCCAACGAGAGTATAGGGTGGCCATGTGTTTTAGCTTGTTTCGGTTTCACTTGTGGCTTAGTATAATACATCATACACATACATATATACATACGTATTATGAACTTTACGAACTCGTATACTGACTTTGTTCGTACTCGTGAAACTTGGAACTCACCAACTAGACGTAGTTGACCCGTTTTAACATGCTTTTCAGGTAAGACAAAGTTGGAATGAATTGCTTACGTGCTTGGTGTTATAAGAAAGGTTGAATAGCTGTGAATAGAGGAAAATATGTAGTAATGAATAAGAAGCCCGTGAACTGGTTATGTGATTTTCATCTAGTTTGTAAACTTAGTACCAAACCATGTAATATGATGTAAATTAGTTTGTTGAATTTCTTTATAAACAATGTGGTTGATCCCATTGTTATCTGTTACATTCCCGTATTACGCTTCCGCAACTACCTAGTCGGGGTGTGACAGAAGCTGGTATCAGAGCCATTGCTTATAAAGAATTAGGATGTCCCTAGGATACCCTAATATAACCAAAGGCTCGATTAGCTCTGGGAATAAAATAATATTAAATAATATATACTGACGATTCTCGTGATGAACTCGAATGAACAAGTGGGTTATTATGGTCCGGAACGTAATAACGGACTTGTTTGTACGAGGGAAATCGAGAAAAAGCTGTTAAACAATCCAATAGGAAAAAACATGAACCGCAAAGACAAGAAAACTAAACGAAGCCAATACCTTTGGTAAAGGTTCGTGGGAATCTAAGCATGGCACTGAATTCACTTGGAAACGAGAAGATCAAATGCGAATAAAGTATCCTCATCTTTTTTATACATATTTTTCGACTTATTTTCGGGACAAAATTCTCAAAAGTAGGGAATGCTGTGATATTTGTCAATTTTTCGTATTTGTATATGTATTTATTAAACTAACCCAATTAGTTGTTTCAATATATTCGTATTTTAGAGTTATCAATTTATCTCAATTTCAATTATTAAACTTTGTTTCCACGCATTTCTTATTCGTAGTGTTCATCTCTGAGCTGAAAAGGTTATAAAATAATCAAAGTTTAAAACTATACGAGTATAAAACCTAAACAAATCAAAAATTTTAAAGTATAAAAAGTGTTATCTAGTTTAGTATATTAACAAAGTTCAAGGTTCAAGAAATAAATAAAGTTTAAAATCAAATTATAAAGTCAACAATAGTTCAAGGGTTAAAGAATAAATAAACTTTAAAACAACCTTTTACATATATATACATATATATATATATATATATATATATATATATATATATTTAAAGTACAGGGGCCAGAAATGAAAATTTAATTTGAAATAATAATAATAATATTATACTCCAGCCCAACCCCTCCCCCCTCGTTCCCTTCACGGATTTAAGGCCACAAGTCCGGCGACAGGATTTCCGGCGCCGGCGATGTATAAAACTTCGTAATACAGTTTGTTTTGATCCGTTAATCACCCCAAACGTCGTCTCCACAACTCCTAAACATGATTACGTAATTTATTTTGGCATTTGTAACCTAATTAACACTAATTAAACCTCACCCGTCGATTTTTAATCGAAATAATAATAACATGAATTAAACATGAATTGATCCAATTGGCACTATAAAAAGGACCTTGATCATCGTCCAAACGTTCCGCGAACATTACATTACCCAAACATATTACCCACTGCCTTCAATCCGTTCATCAAGATTCATTCCGGTCGAGTCTAGTTCGTCATCAAACTGTACCCTTTAAAGGTAATTGTTATATGAACTCATATTAGTTTCAAGTGTATAACAAAACCCCTAACATAAATCGGAAAAAACTGTAACATATTAAACGAATTGAACAACTAGGGTTTAGAGGGAGAAGATGAAGTTGAAAGTCAGTTTCAAATAATTATTTTCCATCTTATAACACAAAAGTCAGATTGGTCCAGTGGTTGTGTATCCTTGCTGTAGTCATGAAGACCCGGGTTCAAACCCGTGTCACTGCAGATTCATTTTGTATTTTTTTACAAACCATTTTAATAGTTTAATAAATCAAATATATGTTTATAAATCATAATAAATCAATTTAAATCATTTTTAAATAAAATAACAATTATTTTATATGGTTTTCAATATTTTTCATCCAAGAATCCAACTTTTACAAACCGAACAAATCATTACAACTCGTAAAATAACTATATAAATATGTATATATATATAATCTAATATCGTGTAACTTTAACTCTAATCCGACAAACGTTTATAACAGATAAACATACCGGTAATGCTAAAATTCCGAAAACGCTATATATTCATCTTATAAGTAATATTATAATGATAACTTGTTAAAATCCGATAGACCAAATTATTAAAATACTATAAAATGTGTAAAAGTATATATGTAAACAATAATGAATTAACCTTAAAACCAACCTTATATTTTACATTATTTAGTTAGTAATTATCGTGTTTAGTATTTTAGCTCGCGAGATTCTATCCTTCGGTTTCATACAACGCGCTTCCTGTTTCTTTTCCAAGTTGTCATCCAATTCCAAAGGTGAGTTTCTCACACCCCCTTTTACGTTTTTTAACTATTTTTGGGGTAACATATATATCCTATCAAAATTCAATTTCGTTTATTTATTATTTACGAACTACAATTCCCATCATGGACTTGTGTGTTTACTTGTTGAGGCCGAGAATGACCAAACAAGGCCGAGAATGACCTAACAAGGCAGAGAACTCCCAAAGCAGCTCTGACCAAGTAAATTTGGAGACAAACTAATTCCCAAAATTTGTGGGATTTGAATTTTTACCAAAATCAACTCAATCTTTATTCAAAAATACCTCCTTTCACCTCCGATGAGTATATCACCTGAAAATCAAAAACCACAACCACCAAGATGAACAACGCACCAAAATCCTTGAATCTATGATATCACAACCGAGCCTAGAATAGGTCAATAGGCTCTGATACCAAATGTAAGTCCTTGGAACGGATCTTTCAATGTGATATCAACGATCTGGTTGTTAAACATGTAACGATCACACGAGGAATGCTTCAAAACCCACATATATTACTTTTGGTGCTTAAGCACTTTGTTACACAACTCGTTCAACAATACTATGAACGGCCAACCTTATACCTAGATACAATGCATGCATATATAGGTACTACACCCTAGCCCAATATAAGCCCAAAGTCCATCGAGATCATTTAGATCTCGGTTTACATGCAAGCCCAACAATATAGTATAAACAAGCCCAAAACTAAAGTACAAACCAAACTAATATAGGCCCGACACCTTATCCCATTGACCACAGGTGGATTCTCCCCCTATTTTGGTGCAGCTGAGGTCTTCTGAACCTCAATGACCTGAGTTTCAATCCGTTGTTGTGCCTGTGACAAAAGGTATTCTAATTCAGTGTTTCTCCTCTTCAAATCCTCATTTTCCGTCCTCAGTCCAACATTTTCAATCAACACATCTAAGTGTCTGCCAAACAAACCAAGATGAGCATCAGGGGAAGGGGAATTGATTGGTGAAGTTGGGAATGGGTCAGGGATATTGGTTTGGGATAGGATAGGTTCATGGGTTAGGCTTTCAAAAATACTTGTGCTTGTTGAGGGTAATAGGGTTTTAGGGATCTAATGGTAGGTAAGTGGGTGTGGGTAATTTGGAAAATTGGTTGATCAGATGTTTAGGATTGGGGATTGATATGGTGTGTTGGGCTGGTTTATGAGGTGGGTTGGTATATATTCAGGAATATATGGTTCATGTGTAGGCTGGTCTTGGGATTGGGATAAAGGTTGGTTTAATGTTAGGGTTTGGGTTTGGGTTTGCGTTTGTGTTTGGGTTTCGTCTAGGTTTTGGCTTTGGGTTGGTGATTGGGTAGGTGTTTAAGTAAGGATTGGGGATTGGATTGGTGTTTGGGTAGTATTGGTAATGTCGGTGGGATGGGATATATGGTTCATGGTCTTGTTTTTGGGGTGGTGATTTGTCTTGGTTTAGGTTTTGAGGTGAGATAGGTGGTGTTGGAATGGGTTGGTTTGGAATCTCCCCCTGAGCCTCAGCCACATCTCCTTCAGAAATCTCCTCCAGTTTATCACCTTCACCTCCATCATCATCATCATCATCATCATCTGAACCATCTTCATCCACACTCTCATCCTTAGAAGTCACCCTAAGTAATTCTGGAACAGGCATAATTTCAAAATCATGATTGATTAACCACGGAAGTATATCAAAATTAATATATGGGTTGAAGGTTCTTGTAGCTGCCAACCTTCCAATCCTCTTGTAAACGTTGGGATATTGCAATGCATGAATTGTTCCCAAGGTTGGTAGCTCAGGAATCAAGCAATCAATCAATCAAGCCCTGTATATCCCACTGCATAGCACGCTATCGGTAGGGTCAGGGGAGGGTGGGATGTAGGAAAATCTTTCCTCTATCCATGAGAATACAGAGGATGGTTCCAGAGAGACCCCGGGCTTATAAAGAAACATACAGGTAAACAGAGTAAACATACATCTTACAAGCAAAGACACTTAGCAATATATATATAGCAAACTACCAAATAGCAAGGAATCTGTAACCTACTAAGAATAAGGCATAAGAAGCAAAAAAAACGACATCAAACAAAATATATACATAAACAACAAGGAGTCGGAATAGCTAACTAGACCATAAATACAAAGGTAAGCTAACTAGGTACCTTCCCCTAGAAGTCGCTAACTTTAATCCTACGTCTCCACGAATCTCTATCCTGGACCATGTCGTCAGAGAGGTGAAACTCTGTCAATTCATGTCTAATTCTCTCATCCAAAGTTAATTTAGGCCTGCCTCTACTCCTTTTTCCTTCAACAATGAAGGTTTCCACTACTCTAACTGGCTCTGTTGTCGGTCTCCTCTTCACTTGTCCAAACCATCTCAATCTCCCTTCCTTTATTTTCTCCGATATGTTAACTATTCCTAACCTTTCCTTAAAGATTTCATTTCTAATCCTATCTATTGTAGTGTGTCCGCACATCCACCTCAGCATCCTTATCTTTGCTACCTCCATCTTGCGCGCATGTGTCTTCTTGATGGACCAACAGTCTGTTCCATACAACATTGCAGGTCTAACTGTTACCCTATAAAATTTCCACTTTAATTTAGATCGGAACCGCTTGTCGCACAATACCCCAGTGGTTGTTTTCCACCTACACCAGCCAGCTTGTATGCGGTGGGTTATGTCACTATCTATCTCTTCATTGCTTTGAACAAATGATCCTAGATATCTAAACTTCGTTATCTGCGGAACCACCTGGTCCTCAATATTGATTTGGGTGTCCTCGCTATCGCCAACACCACTGAAGTAACAACAAAGGTACTTTGTCTTAGAGCGACTAATTCTTAAACCTTTATCCTCTAAAGCTACACGCCACTCCTCTAGCCTTTCATTCAAGCTTTGTTTAGTCTCAGCCACTATCACAATATCATCTGCAAAGAGCATGCACCATGGTACAGGCTCCTGAATCGACTTAGACAACTCATCCATGACTACCGTGAAAAGAAACGGGCTTAAAGCCGATCCTTGGTGGAGTCCCATCTCCATCGAGAAAAAATTCGTATCTCCTACCGGCGCACGAACACTAGCTTTAGTCCTGTCATACATATCTTTATTAAGTCTATATACTTTCCCGGTACCCCTCTACCTTCTAAACTATCCCAAATTAGTCTACGTGGCACACTGTCATATGCTTTTTCAAGGTCGATGAATACCATATGTAGGTCCCTTTTTTTCTCCCTATACTTCTCCATTAATCTCTTAGTATGTGTATCGCTTCCGTGGTTGACCGTCCTGGAACGAAACCAAATTGGTTAACCATAACATGTGTTTCTCTCTTAATTCGAGTCTCAATTACTCTCTCCCATAATTTCATAGTATGACCTAACAACTTAATTCCTCTGTAATTTCCACAACACTGTGCGTCTCCCTTATTCTTGTATAGGGGCACTACTACACTACTCCTCCACTGGTCTGGCATTTTTCCATTCTTGAAAATAAGTTTGAATAGAGTAGTGAGCCAATGAACTCCTTCATCCCCTAAACACTTCCAAGCCTCAATAGGTATGTTGTCTAGACCAACCGCCTTAGACCTTCCCATCTTCCTAAGTGCTCTCCTCACCTCTCCATGTGTGATACCTCTATAGTAGGAGTTATTCCTTTATTGTCTCTACGCAACATGGTTGTCTGTTTCTCGTTAGTAGGTCTGTCTGCCATTAAAAAGACTGTTAAAATATTTAATTCATCTTTGTTTAATGTCTTGTTCTTTGATTAAGACACGTCCATCCTCTCCATTTATATATTTCACTACTTTTAGGTCTTGTCTTATATGCTCCTTGGCTTTAGAAATCTTGAACATATCATGCTCCCCCTCCTTTGTTTCCAGACGTGCATACATCCGTCTATACGCTATGTTTTTTGCCTCTATCACCGCCTTCTTCACTCTCTCCTAGCATTTTTGTATTTCTCCCTCAACCTCCAACGCTCCCACTCGTTTGTGCACATTAAAAGATCCCTAAGACTCTGTTGCTTATCCTTGATGTTGCTTTGCACATCCTCATTCCACCACCAAGATTCCTTGTTCCCAGTTGTCCTGCCTGTCGTGACCCCTAGAGTCTCCTTTGCCACTTGAGTGATGGAAGCTGCCATATCCTCCCACATCTGGTTTGTGTCCCCAACAAGATGAATTGTTTTCATCGAGATTACCTTGTCCTTGAACATACCCTGTTAAAAATAATTTGCAAGAATCTTGGATAAACCAAGAATCTGTCCTTCTCATCTTTTCTTAAGTTGCTCACCAAACCTTCAAATATTAATCTTGAAAAGTTGAATTGTTGGTTGTAGACAACAGCCACGGTGGCGTTTGCAATATCCCTGCTCATCGGGGTCCACGATCCTCTTCTGGGTGTAAAACCCTGAAAAATGTGATGAATCAAAAATCGCTATAGATTAGGGAACATGCCCTTTTTAAACTGCCCTTCATAGACATCCCCTTGATATCCCATAGTTTCTTGGAATATTCTCAGCAAACGGTTGGTTGAGAAATGAATAGGGGCTTCAACCCCATCGATCAACTGCAAACTGGCCTTAATAAGTTGTTCAGTTATAACAATGCCCTGCCTTGCCACGGTAGAATCTATCCGCCTACCAAGTTCGTCATCAAAAAGTTCAGCGGACTTCCAGAAATCAAGTTGGTAATTTCTGTAGATGACAGAGCTTTCCGTTAGAGAGAAACGGAGATTTGACCGTTGCATCCACCGGATCATTAGTTCAAACTGTCTATTGTCATCTATTAATTGGAGAAACGCACACATGTTGTGTCTATTTTCGAAAGGGTACTCCATAACTGTAAAAACACAAACAGAAAAACACATTCAACGTAAAGATTAGTCATAAAGTTCAGAACTTTAATATGTAATCATCTATAATTTGAAGAAAAAATAAAATATTTTCTTTAAGAACTTGTTCTTCGACAAATTGATAACCTACACATAAAACAGAGATGTTAGTTAAGATGGAAATTAAAGCCCTAATTTCGTTCAATGAGTATCGAATAACTATCAATTTAAGCTTACCGAGTTGCAATTCATGGGCTGACAACTTTAGGTTAGGATTATGGATGAACGATTGAAATTCTGGGAACGAGCTAACTGGCAATAATGCAAAAGTGGAAAGAGAGAGAAGTGAAATGTAAAATTTCTCTATGTCCCTCTTACATGACTTTTTGAAAGTGGGTTTAAAATGCATTTTGTCGTTTTTCCCATGAATAGTGCCAAAAATTCATTTTTAAATATTTTAGCATAAAGCTTGCTCATTAAAGATTATTTACAAAGCTTGCTAGGAAAAGTTCATTTCCAAAGCTTGCTCGTCCCAGAGTTTGTTTAGATATTTAAAGTAATTTAAAAATAAAACTACGTGGATAAGTGAAGGAAGATTACATGAATATACAAGATTGCTCGAGAACTAAATCACAAGACAAATAATCAAGTATAGTTTATCAAATAAGCAACCTTTATAGGAATCAATAAAGAATCAAAAATAATAACTTAGAGATATTTCTAATTGTCAACATTGCTCGAATATCTGAATTTCACTAACCTTGCTAGTTTATACTTATAAAAGTAAAGAGTTTCACAAATATTCAAACAAGTATACTTTAAAAACAAAGTATGCCCGAAAATACTTTAAGAGTGTAAAGTGTGCTAGACAGGACTTGTTATCCTTTGATATTCAAATGTGCTCTAAACACAAAGTGTACCCGAAAAGTAAAATTTGCTGGGGATTTTCTAAAATTGACAAGTATGCTAGGAGAATACTTGGAATGATTCACCATTTGGCAAGTGTCCTCTAAGCATGAAGTTTGCTAGGTAAACAAAGTTTGCTAGAAAAACCCTTATAATTTCAGAAAATAACTCCAAAACTATGAAGTATGCTAGACAAATACAAATTTCAACTAAAACAATCAAGTTTACTCGAAACAGACATGTAAAGCATATTCATACATGTATCACATAATCATCAAGTGTGCTTGCTGAAAAACAACTTTCTGAACATCCAAGTTTACTCAAAAGTATAAATTTGTCAAAGTTTGCCCGATAATACATGAATAATTCTTTTAAGTACAGAAAAGCATCAAGCTTGCAAGAATATCTTTAAAAATTCAATCAAAGCAACTATGTTTGCTAGAATAGGGCAAAAACATCAAAGCTTTCTACGAATAACATATTCAGACAGATTCAAGCATCAAGCTTGCTTGAAAGAGTTAAACATCCTATCAAAGCATCTAAGTTTGCTAGAAACTTCAAAAATCATCAAAGCTTGCTAGAAGTAAGATATTCAGACACACTCAAGGTTAAAATGCAACACTCTTTGACTTAAACATATATCACATAGTTTTATCATTTAAAGTTCAATGTGTAAGAGCAAATGGTGCATAAAGAGATCAAATTTCAGTTGTTTTTCCAACTCTTTTTTTGAAAAGATCTCAACATGGGATCATATTGATTAAGTCACCTCTCAATACTTCATTCTCAACATTATTATGACAGATCAGACATGTTAATAGCAGGTCTAGACTTAGCATGAATTTCATTACATATTGGTGATATGCTTAAGGTTCAATTATTTTGCTTAATTCAAAAATGGATAACACTTATTGTGCTATGATGTCCCATATCTCTTCTCAAAACTTATTTGGCTTTGCCCATATCTCCCTAATTTGACTTCAACTCTCTGATATTTGGTCAAAATATTTTTTATGATAAAACATATTTTTTTTTCTTTTCAAAGCTTTCTAACATATTGAGGTTGAACGTTGGACTTACATGCCACGCAATACAGACTTACTAGCCATCCATTAAAGGTGTTTAGGATATATAGTGATGCCCCACCTTTTTAGTTCTATAGTTAACCCTCATGCATGCATTTTCTTTCAAAATTTATGAACACTTCAACTTTTGGTTGATAATAAAATTTTGCTCACATTTGTTCTTTGTCATATGTATATAATGTTTCATTTTTGGTGACCAAATACCAACGGGCTCGTGTATGACTGGGTAGTCACTTTTTTGCCTATCATTCGGAGAGATTTATCTGGAAACTTGCATATTCAAAAATGTATCTCCACATTAAGATTAGCATTTTCATTATGTTTATATCACCTCAGTTTTTACACATCATGGAAAGCAACCATACATATTAATGACTGCACTAATAGTCTTTTTAGCATATTAAATCCATATGATTAGCATAAATAATCAATGTACAATCATTTCCCAAAGGTTGGATCAATTTTCATTGATAACCTTTTAAGCTTCTACAAAGCTTTTGACTGAATAATCTTATCATTGAATATTCTTTTAAGCTATGATACCACTTGACCGAACCAAGGCCCGGTGCGGAAGCGTGTACATAAACAGTAATAAACGAGCTCAGTTCAGGATCGATCTACAACATGTATTCACTCTTGAACGATCTAACGGACGGATGACATGTATTGAGAGAGAGTCTAATTCGATTAACAATAATCAATAATGTAGGAAGAACACATAAACGTAATCAAAACACAAACAAAATAGAAATGGTAGTATGATATCATTAGTCGAATGGTTCTCGTAAAGATGAACCACTCATACATACATTCATTCATACACAATAAATATCATCCACCCCAGGAGATCTCATCCTGGGGAGGAGACTCTCTCATAGGGATAAAACCCTATATCTCAATCAATACACAATATACTCAATACTAGACAAATGAATAAAAACATCTATTTATACTAGTCTAGCATGACTTGGTCTTCAAGCCATCCATCCTTTGTTGAGACCAAACAATATATTTTTCACCCACATATTAATTCGATGTGTCGGTCTAAAATATAAGACCCAATAATCTCCCTCTTTGACCGATGCCATCAAATTTTCTTCCATGATTACTTCATTTAAATTCTCCCCATCACTTTAAGCGCCTTTGAACTTCAATGATCAACATCAAGTAACAAGGTCATCATAAAAAGATACACACTCAATGTGATCATCAAATAATATTCAAATTTTCAATCTCGTTTGTGGTGTGGTTGTTGAGACAGCAGATTCCATCTGATTACGTCGTCAAGATCCTCTACATATTTGAAAAAACCTTGGATTATTGATCTTGATCAACTTTACCTTAACTTGAGTCTTTTACTTGATTTAAAGCAACCAATTTGCAAAGAAATTCTAAGAATTTTACTACCCCAATTTCGTTGCAATTGTCTTTAATGAAAGTGTCTTCAAATTAAGTGTGGGTGAAACAGTCTTGATCATCCTTATCAAGATTGAAGAATCTGAAATAACCAAATGAAAATATTCATTTTTTGGTTGACACTCAAAGTTATTAAATCCTTAAGCTTGGTCAAAACTTGTTCTTGTAAAGCTCTTGATGAAATCGTGAATTTGGCCCAATTTTTGTTCAAAAGTCTTCAAAAATGACCAAAATGCCCCTCGTTAACCCGGTACAGTCAACAGCTGATTTGACCAGAAAAATCTCTTCCATATAGTCAATCATACTTGGGCAAACATATTTCATTTAGAGCACATGGTCAAAACGTCAACGGATAAACGAATATTAAATCTTTTCTCCATCTTGACACGTTTGACTATAGAAAGTCAACTACATCAAGTATCTCAAAAGTTTCTTCAAAACTTTGAAATGTTTCACAAACACAAACTTTCTGTTCACGAGCACACATATTCCCTTCACGAGCATGCTAGACCATAGTCATGCCTGTGATTAAGAAGTGTGCTCGAGAGTAAAAAAAATATGCAGTGATTTGTTATGAAGGTTTTCTTTGTGAGCACCAAGCATGCTCGTGAGCAAAAATTGTGCTCGAGACACAAAGTTGAGATTTCATTTCACGAGCACGTATGCTTAGAATATTTTTTAAGCAGGAGATATGTTCGAGACAAAATTCTAATTGTTCTTGTCAAAACAAGGTGTGCTCGAATATATATGCTCGAAATAAAAACTAGATGTGCTTGAGAAAATATTATAAGCTCAAGGTAAAAACTTAGCTTTTTTTTCTGCACACATAATACTTTTTTCAGCTTCAAATGATCATAATACCCCTGCGATAATCGTCAACAGCAGCAAACTTTTCTGCACCAAAACATTATCAAACCGCCCATGTAACTGTGCATAATTCTTGAACTGCTCTTAAACAGTCGTGCAGCTGCAGCGGCAGCAGAAACTTGTAATTGTTCGTTATAACCTGCTGCAACTACTTACTCAAACACATGTTGTATTTGTTCATTAATAAGTCAATATGTACTTGTAAGCTGCTGCAATATGTTGTAATTACCAAGACTGCCATTTGCTGCAACTGTTTGAAATAATGATCTGTTCAGGAATAACGACATCAGTTGTAAATTGATGAAAACGCCCCTACGTCAGCAGCTTATGTATTTAGTTTCAACAGCAAATTACTAGCAAATACTCAGCCCGTTAACAGCACGTTTAAACAGCAATTTCAGCACGTTAACAACACGTTTTAATGGTAATTTCAGCACGTTAACAACACGTTTTAACAACAATTTCAGCACGTTAACAACACGTTTTAACAGCAATTTCAGCACGTTAACAACACGTTTTAACAGCAATTTCAGCACGTTAACCATGTTTTAACAACAATTTCAGCACGTTAACAGCAAATAATCAGCTCTAACAACTCAGAAATAAAATATGCATCAGCTAAAATACCATATTGGTCTTGCGTCAGCTGATATAATAACCAGATAAGCAACTTTTAATATTCTTCACAGCAGCACAAGTCTTTTAATCAAATTCTGAAGTGCAGCAGGAACAAATTACAAAACTGCCCCTTGGACATCTTCGTTCACAACTTGTGCACACTACTCAAAGACTTGTACCGGCTGCATCAATTCCCAAAATACCTAACAAACTGTTCGAGAATAAAGTTTAGTACCCAACCAGAAACTGCTCGTGTATGTTGCAATATCAAGTCAATGGGAATGAGCAGGAATCAACTGTTTATGGTCAGCAACAGTTTGAACATTAACGTATTTGTGAATATCAATTTTTGCAGCCAAATCATGTACTCGTGAAATAATCTCATCTTCACACACATATGTTTGTCAATAATCATCAACCAGCATCATCTCAAACACATCTTAACCGGTTTCCCCAATTTTTCAAAATATGAACCCTAATTTCTTAAATCCGAAAATTAAACCTAGATACACGAAATTAATTATTATAATCTCATCAAATCACCTCACACACATCAATCTATTAACAATTTATCATCAATTTCATCAAACAATCAAATCTTAAGAATAATATCATATAAACGAACTTGACCAAAAAGGAGCCGAAAATTGTAGAACTGGACGAAACTAAACACATAAACAAGAAACTGACGTTGACTCTCCGAACTAGTCATCAACACTTGCATCAATTCATAGAAATTGTCTTCGAATCATCATATTTCATCTAAATCCATGTAAAAAACATAAAAAAAAAAAACTTCAACAAACTTCAACTTTAACGTCCATGGCAGATTCTAGAGAGAATTGAATCAAATTCAACGGTTAGTCTGAACAATTAGGTAACCAGCTCTGATACCACTTGTCGGTCCCGTATATAGCTCACTCAAAGATAACACACTCAATGTCGTAAACCACACCTAAGTGTCGACAAGAAGGTTACGACCTACTGTTTTGTGAAAGAACAGTAGAACACCAAAGGCGGGATCAATAATATTCTAGATGTTGCACAACGGACACTAAAGTAACAAACACACAAAATAACTCAAAATATTTCCATTAATATTATGAAAGATACAACGAAAATCGAATAGGGTATAAAGGTGGAATGTTAGGATCAATGGCAGATTTCCGTACAGGTTGGAGTCAGCCGAAAATCACGATATTCGCTCAGGTCCGTTGTTTCAGGTGTGTCATAAGCGTGACCTAAAATATTCCTTTTATAGGCCTACTCTGACACCTGACATTCCCTTTTTAGAAACACTAATGATTAATACAATCATATTCAAACGTATTTTAATAAATGCTAAGTGTAAACAGGTCTTCGGGCAAGCTTTGCAGCATTTGTCTTTAGCGAGCAGACCTGGTAACCATTAAGTGTGCTGGGGAACAGTTCTACGGGCAAGCTTTACTTAGAATATTTTCCTTAGAAAATATTCATCTAGCAGACTTCAATCTTCTTGACTATATCAAACTTTGCCCGATAAAGTCCTACGGGCAAACTTGTTATTTTGAGATCCCTTCAACCTTTTGTTAACTTAACTTATTAAGAAAACCCAAGTGTGCTGGTAACACTGTAGCTTGCTCTGAGTTGAACCTTGCTCGTTAGAAGTCCATAAGTAATTTCTTTATCAACTTCCTTCAAGCTTGCTGGGACCACTGTTTATTAAGAAAAACCTTGCTAGATTTACCGAAAGACTTGGTTTTATCTTGGGTTAGTCAAGAGTTTGCTATGAAACAAACCCTGCTTGACTTTGAAGAACAACCTTACTAGACAAAGTGAATATTGCTCGGTTTATCACTTAAGAGGAATTCTAGAAGATAACTTTGCTGGGAAAGCAAAATAACCTTGCTAGACCAAGTAAAAGCTTGTTGGGAGGCTAAGTTTGCTCGGTTTCCATATACCTAGCCATTTTCAGAGAGGTTGAAAAGATTCCAATCTTCCTTCAGTCTTTTCTCATCCCAACAAGGCGGAAAGGTGCTTTTGTCACACCCCGACTAGGTCTATACGAAAGCGTAACACGAGAATGTAACTGATAACTCTGGTATCAACCACATTGTTTATAAAGAAATTCAACAAACAAATTTACATCGTATTACATTGGTAGGTACTAAGTTTACAAACTAAATGAACATCACATAACCAGTTCTCGGTTTCTTATTCCTTAGTATGTACTTGCATCTATTCACAGCGATTCACTTCCCTTCTAGAACCAAACACATAAGCAAATTATTCCAACTTGGGCTCATCTGAAAAGCACGTTAAAACAGGTCAACTATGTCTAGTTGGTGAGTTTCAAGTTTCATGATTACGAACGAAAATCAGTATATGAGTGCGTAAAGTTTACAATATATATATATGTATATATGTAGGTGTATGATGTTTTTATACTAAGCCACAAGTGAAACCGAAACGAGCAAAAACACATGGCCAACCCTGCCCATGCACTCCCGTTGGCATTTAACAACCACTTTGCCCCAAAGTATGTACTATGTCTAACACCACATAGCAGAATGTTGTAACACCCCGTAACCGCAGCGGAAACGTAAACGGGATGCAACAGACACATCTGATATCAACAGCATTGCTTATAAAGAAAATACCACTACATTAATTTATAACATATTACATTGTTGCGAGTTTCATTACTGTCTAGGTGTTACACACATATTTTACCGATAAGACATTAATAAATTCATTACAAAACATAGAGCAGCAAGCTTCCAACAGGTAGCACAGATAGTTAAGCACATATCAATCATTCCAACTTGGGCATACCTAGAAAACATGTAAAGAAAACGGGTCAACTACGAATAGTTGGTGAGTTTCACTAATTTAAATAAACACTGACAAATCATTTTAATAATCATTTATTAACAATATAATCATGCTGGGAACTATGTTACCCCAGAACATTTCCATTAACTTTCTGGGAACTATGTTACCCCAGAACAATAAATACCCCTGGGAACTATGTTACCCCAGAACAATAACAACCCCTGGGAACTATGTTACCCCAGAACAATAATAACCCCTGGGAACTATGTTACCCCAGAACAATAACAATCCCTGGGAACTATGTTACCCCAGAACAATAAATACCCCTGGGAACTATGTTACCCCAGAACAATAACAACCCCTGGGAACTATGTTACCCCAGAACAATAATAACCCCTGGGAACTATGTTACCCCAGAACAATAACAATCCCTGGGAACTATGTTACCCCAGAACAATAATAACCCCTGGGAACTATGTTACCCCAGAACAATAATAACCCCTGGGAACTATGTTACCCCAGAACAATAATACATGATAAACATTTTATATATTCTGTGCATCAGTCCATATATATATAAATGTACAAGTATTTCCATACTATCGGTATGTACTTAAATACTTTAAATAAGACATGTTTTCCGCCCCGGGAAATTATAATTAAAACAATTCATTAAAAGGGGCTCGTGAAAACTCACCTTTTTGTGAGTCGGTGAGTAATATAAGGAACAGCTACGTGCCTGGATCTGTAATATAATATCTAGTCGTTACTATATAATTCCCATAACTTAAATACGTATCAATCGGTACATCTGGGAACATTGTTAACCCAGTACTGTACTCGATTCGGGGACAATGTTAACCCCGTGACACTTCTAAGGACTCAGATTGTGACATTGCTTAGAGTTTGACAGTCAATTTAGTTAAGGTGATGAAATTATAGCTCGGTTTGACACCCCGTTTGGCCGTGGGGCCCGTTTCCGGTATTTCGGTGCCGGAAACGGTAAAATCGGGTAAAATTACCCAAATCATCCGAATTATTTTCGGATGATTTATTTTTACTTAATTTACTTAGATTTATGAAAATAGTCCATTTTTAAAGTTTTCGTGTACCAGTCAGCTCGCTTATGCGAACTTTGCCGGTTTACACGTTTTAAGCTTTAAAAACTTGTTTTTATGTTCTTTTTAGCACAAATAATTACCCGATTAGTCTCGGGTCTTGAAATTTTGCACAAAACTTATTTTGACAGAAAGAAAATTTTACAAAATTTTTCCAGATTTATTTTCTTATATTTACATTTATTTATCTATTTTTAAATCTTATTAAAACACTAAATATGTCAAAAATACCAAAACACTTTAGAAAAATCCCAAATTTTTCTGAGATGATCTCTGTCATCCTCATAACTTCCTGGAATTTTTCCAGATTTAATTTCCTATATTTACATTTATTTATCTATTTTTAAATCTTATTAAAACACTAAATATGTCAAAAATACCAAAACACTTTAGAAAAATCCCAAATTTTTCTGAGATGATCTCTGTCATCCTCATAACTTCCTGGAATTTTTCCAGATTTATTTTCCTATATTTACATTTATTTATCTATTTTTAAATCTTATTAAAACACTAAATATGTCAAAAATACCAAAACACTTTAGAAAAATCCCAAATTTTTCTGAGATGATCTCTGTCATCCTCATAACTTCCTGGAATTTTTCCAGATTTATTTTCCTATATTTACATTTATTTATCTATTTTTAAATCTTATTAAAACACTAAATATGTCAAAAATACCAAAACACTTTAGAAAAATCCCAAATTTTTCTGAGATGATCTCTATCATCCTCATAACTTCCTGGAATTTTTCCAGATTTTAAAACTTATTTTTCAAGCCATTTTCACCCAAAACCGAGCTAGAAAGCCCTAGAACTCGTTTCACCGAAAAGCCTACTTAGACTTTTCCAACTGAGCTCAAATTTTGTGGGTGACTTTTATATGTTATAAAAAGCTTATCTTAAATTTTCCGGAATTTTTCATCATGTCTTGCTATTTTTCATTATTTTTGGCCAAAACCGAGCATTAAATTCACCAAATATTCATCTTTTATCCAAAAATTACCAAAAATTCACAGATCTCATATTTTCATGTGTAGATCATCTCTGTGAAATTTCGTGACCCGACTCTAAGCACACGAAAATCTGTCCAAATTTCATAAACACACGAAAACCGAACTATTTTGTGTTTTCTAGCTTTAGATCGCAAGGATCTCGGTTTCTAGCCTTTGCTAGCCGCTAGATACAACACTTACAAGCACATCAACACCACACCAAGCAAGTTATACCCACAATCAAGCCATTTCTTTCCTAGTGTCGGTTAAAACATCAAAACAACGATTTTGACCGTAAAAATCCGTTCTCGACTCTTTTTACTCATTTCTTGGACCAAGATCCCTTGTATAACTTGTATACATCTCTTGGTCATGCAAGAGTCGGTTTCATCTCTGATTTTCACCCGTTTTTCACATGGAAAATTCATTTGACAAGATTTCAACCGTAAAAATTCATTCTAAACACTTTTAACTAATTACTTGGATCAAGATCCTTTGTATAACTTGTATACATCCCTTGATCATACGAGAATCGGTTTCATCTCGGGTTTTCACCCATTTTTACATTTGAAACCTCCTTTTCTCAAGATCATGAAGTTAGAAGACAAAATTCAAGCTTAAAAACATATGTTATACCTTCAAATCTTGGTTAGAGCTTGGGTTTTTGGATGAACTTTGAAGGGTTTGGAGAGTTGAGAGAGTTTTGGTTGTTTTATGTTAGAAAAAAAAAGAAATGAATGTGTATTGTATGTGTATATGGCCGGCCCTATGGGTGGTGTGGGGGGGGCCCCACAAGTTCAATATTAGCCACACATTTGGATTACACAATCCGGATAATGTTGTGGATAATCTGGTTCAGTTCGTTTCTCGTTTAAACACGTAATTCGGCTTAAAAAGAGCCTAAAATGGTCGTTTTTCGGGTCAAAATGAAATTTACATAAAACTGATTTAAAAACTTTAAAAACTTAGCCCATGACATTAAAACATCATATTATTAATAATTACGCATCTTTTTCGGCTTGATTGATCGTCTCTTGCTTGGTTTGGTGTTAAAGGTTTCGTTTAGCGTACCGACGTACCATTAAATCGAAATCCTTTTTCTGTGCTATAATTCACCTATCCCGAAGCATTAATACTTCGTAAAATATCACTAAACATTATATACTCCGTCTATGATGAAATTCCCGATTCGTTCGGGTTTCAATAACCGATCATTGATTAATTGTAATTCCAATACGATTCACTATATAATTGAGTATGATTCATACTGTGAACCATATATATTCGTATCAATGTGCTATAACTCATATAATCATTATTAAATAACACGTAAATAGTATATTCCGGCTAGGGTATACCTGGATTTGCCGGAATCGTTACATTCTCCCCCCGTTATAAAAATTTCGTCCTCGAAATTTTATGCGTCAACTACTTCCTTTTGAGGAAATAGGTGGGGGTATTTCTTCCGAAATTCATCCTTTCGTTCCCAAGTAAATTCTGGGCCTCGTTGCGAATTCCATCTAACTTTGACCAACGAGATCTTATTGTGTCTAAGTTGCTTGATCTTACCGTCCACTATTTCGACGGGCTCCTCTACGAAGTTGAGCCTATCACTTATTTGCACACCCTCTAAGGGTAACACCGATGTCTCATCCGCCAGACATCTTTTCAAATTCGACACATGAAACACGTTATGAACTGCACTTAGTTCCTCAGGCAGTTCTAGTCGGTAAGCTACCGGACAGATCTTTGCAGTAATAATGAATGGTCCAATATATCTAGGGGCCAACTTCCCCGCCTTTCCAAATCTGACTACTCCTTTCCAGGGTGATACTTTTAGATATACTTTTTCACCCTTCTCAAATGACAACGGTTTTCGACGGGTATCGGCATAACTCTTCTGCCGATCCCGCGCGGCTTTCAGGTTGTTCTTAATTTCAAGAATCTTGCTGGTCGTCTCCTGGACCAGATCCGATCTAATGACCTGCGGGTCACCCACTTCAGACCAGCAAAGTGGTGATCGGCACTTCCGCCCATACAATGTTTCATAAGGTGCTGCCTTTATACTGCTGTGATAACTGTTATTATAGGAAAATTCAACGAGTGGGAGATGTTGATCCCAATTTCCCTTAAAGTCCAGTACGCAGGCACGAAGCAAATCCTCCAAAGTTTGAATGGTCCTCTCAGACTGACCATCGGTCTGAGGGTGGTAAGCTGTGCTTAAGTCAATACGTGTTCCCAACGCTTCTTGGACAGCTTGCCAAAGTTTGGAGGTGAAATGGCTATCCCTATCGGAGATGATCGAGATGGGGATGCCATGACGAGACACTATTTCATTTATATAAATTTGCGCGAGTCTCTCGGTGTTATAAGTATTCCTAATCGGAATAAATGTGCCGATTTGGTTAATCGATCCACGATTACCCAAATTGCATCATGACCTCGGGGCGTCTTGGGGAGATGCGTCACAAAATCCATTGTGATCTGTTCCCACTTCCACTCCGGAATTTCCGGTTGTTGTAACATTCCCGAAGGTTTCTGGTGCTCCGCCTTAACCCTCGCACACGTCATACACTTGCCGACGTATGTGGCTATATCCTTTTTCATACCCGGCCACCAGTAAAATTCTTTCACATCCTGGTACATTTTATCAGATCCCGGATGTATGGAATATTTCGACTTATGCGCTTCATCCATGATTAATTCACGAAGGTCATGGAGGGTCGGGATCCAAATCCGATTTTTGAAATAGAGAATTTCGTCCACACGCTGTTCGAAATTCTTCTCATTCCCGTAAAGTCCTTCTTTATCCAATTGCCCTCTTTCAACGCCTCGCGTTGAGCGACTCGAATCAAATCCGAAAGGTTTGACTGGACTGTCATCCCCAACGCCCGCACTCGAATGGTTTAACCCGATCCTTCCTACTCAAGGCATCGGCTACGACGTTAGCCTTGCCGGGGTGATATCGAATGTCACAGTCATAGTCACTCAGCAACTCGACCCATCTTCGTTGCCTCATATTCAGTTCTTTCTGATCGAATATGTGTTGCAAACTTTTATGATCAGTGAATATGGTGCACTTTGTACCGTAGAGATAGTGTCTCCAGATTTTAAGTGCAAAGATGACTGCTCCCAGTTCCAAGTCATGAGTAGTGTAGTTTTTCTCATGAACTTTCAACTGTCGAGACGCATAGGCTATGACCTTTTTATTTTGCATCAACACGCATCCTAACCCTTTACGGGATGCGTCACAATATACAACAAATCCATCGTCTCCGTCGGGGAGACTTAAGATTGGCGCTTGGCACAATCTTTGTTTTAGCGTTTGAAACGCCATTTCCTGCTCTTCACCCCATTCATATTTCCGATCCTTTTGAGTCAGGAGGGTTAAAGGTTGGGCGATGCTGGAAAAGTTCTCTATAAATCGACGATAGTATCCAGCTAAGCCTAAGAATTGGCGGATTTCCTTTGGAGATTTAGGCGCTTGCCAATCCTTAATTGCTTCAACTTTACTCGGATCAACGTGTATTCCTTGGTGGTTTATAACGTGACCGAGGAATTGCACCTCTTGTAACCAGAAGTTACACTTGGAGAATTTTGCATACAACTTCTCCTGATCCAAGAGCTCCAAAACTAACCTCATATGTCGCTCATGTTCTTCTTTACTTTTTGAATAAATCAAAATATCGTCAATAAATACAATGACGAATTTGTCGAGATAGGGTTTACAGACTCGGTTCATGAGATCCATGAACACCGCTGGCGCATTTGTTAGCCCAAAAGGCATAACTAGAAATTCGTAGTGGCCGTAGCGAGTCCGAAACGCGGTTTTTGGGATATCCTCCTCTTGAATTCTAACTTGGTGGTATCCCGATCTAAGATCAATTTTTGAGAAATAGCTCGCACCTTGTAGTTGGTCGAACAAATCATCGATTCGGGGAAGAGGATACCTATTTTTGATGGTTAATTTGTTCAATTCCCTGTAGTCAATGCACATTCGAAGGCTTCCGTCCTTCTTTTTCACAAATAGTACAGGTGCACCCCACGGGGAATAACTGGGACGTATAAACCCCTTATCCAACAATTCCTGCAACTGGTTGGATAGTTCTTGCATCTCGGACGGTGCAAGTCTGTAAGGGGCCTTAGCAACAGGGCCGGCTTGAGGTAATAAATCGATTCTGAATTCGACTTGTCGGGTTGGCGGTAAACAGGAAGTTCCTCTGGTAAACTTGTGGAAATTCGCGTACTACGGGAATATCGTCCACCCCGTTTTTTCCTCAGAATCAGCGGCCGTCAGGCTCGCTAGATACGCCACACATCCCTGACGTATATATTTCAACACCTTGAGATGGGATATGATTGGTATCATGGTGCCGGATTTTTCTCCATGCACTAATACCTCCTCGTCATCCGACACCCGGATCTTGACGGTTTTCTTTTCGCAGTTTATTTCTACCCTGTTACGTGCCAACCAATCCATTCCCACTATCACGTCAAAACTACCCAATTCTACCGGTAACAAGTCAATCAGGAAGGATTGTTCGCTCAGAATAAAAGGGCAATTCCGAACAATCCGATTAACTGTCATGGTTTTACCGGTTAGCGACTTCTACGGTGTAAGGTTCTATGGTTTCACCAATAGGAAGGTTTGCTATCGAAAGGAATCTAACGGAGACAAAACTTCTATCGGCGCCTGTATCAAATAATACAGAAGCGTAATGATCAGAGACGAGGAAGGTACCTGTCACTACGCTGGGGTCCTGGCGCGCCTCGTTCGCTCCCATCACAAATGCTCGGCCTCGCGCCGGATTGGAGCGACGATGGCTAACCCGCGAGTTGTCTCCCGTTTCCTTCCTGATTCAGTTTCGGGCAGTTCCTTTTGAAGTGATCCGTGCTGCCGCATTCGTAGCAAGCACGGCTAGTGGTCACCATCTGGTTTCCTTGCGGGTTCTGCTGTCGGGCTGGTTGAGTTCTAAATGGTTGCGCCGCGAATAGGTTGTGGTTGACGGTTCAGGTTGTTCAGATTTGTCTTACAATTTGGTGCGTAGTGTCCAACCCTGCCACACCGGTGGCACACCACCTCCTTGCACACGCCACTATGGTGGGTAACCACATTTCCCACATTTAGGAAACGTTCCCCTCTGCGGTGCATGCCTTCCGCCCGAACTAGTCATGGCGTAGTTCTGGGCAGTAGGTCTAGCACGCTTACCTTGCTGTTTCTCTCGGATCCTATTGTCATACGTACCTCGCTTTCCCCCAGCCGACTCTCCCGTCGTCTTTATCGATCCGCTCCTTAAGAAATCATACGTGACAATACCAGCCTGTGTCACTGCACCCTCATACGTCTGGTGCCCTCCCGCGTTAACTATACTCCTCACTACTGGAGTAAGTCCCCAAATATAACGTTCTACCCTCTTTGACTCTGGGGGTGACAACCACGGCACTAATCGTGACAGTTCATTAAACCGGTTGGTATATCCCAAGTGGTCCGCCCCATGCATTTCCAGGTTCCACAACTCATGTTCCAGTTTCTGCAATTCATTCTTTGGGCAGAAATGTTTTCAAAACAAGATCCTTAAGCTCTGTCCAGGTCATGCGGTTTGTCGCCGCCTGACCTCGAGTCTGTACTATGGTGTTCCACCATGTCAAGGCATGGTCTTGTGAACGTACAGGTGGCGTACTTAACGACACAATCCTCGGGACAGTTGCTGATATTCACCACTGACTCTATTTTCTCTAACCATTCACTAACCCATTCGGTCCTTCCGACCCGTTAAACTCTAAAGGCTTGCATACATAAAGTCCTTGATTGAACAACCCCTGGATGGTCCGGGTTGCGGTTGGTCTCTACAGTAGGTATAGGACCATTACTGTCGGTAGCGACCACCGTAGGCGGTGCGTCATTACTCGGAATCGTGTTATCGGTAGGTGGAGGATTAGCATTATGTTCCCCGCCATTATTTATGGGCGTTTGATTGCTCGGAGGGGTTGGATTAGATGAATTATTAATACTGGCGGCGATGCGCGATACTATATCCGGTATCGCCGCCTCCAACCTGTTGAGCAATCAAACGGCTCACATCTACTTCCGATACTTTCGTTGATCGTTTCGGTGCCATTCTACACAATCATCAAAGAAATATATATAATCAATACCATCTCAAAATATAAAACACAATACATACTTCATTCATTAGTAAACATTGATTCATATTACACAAACATCAATTTACATACTTTCAGTCAACATTACATAACTAGTTTCATTACAAGGCCCTATGTCGGTATCATCTCGACATAACCCGTAAAGGGGTCAGTGCTTGAATGATACCCAAAAGTATCTATAGTGATATGCCCTACAAGAGGACCCACCCTAGGGGCCAGTGGTAGTACTATAACTAAACAAGATTCACTCCGTGTTAGTATCACCACTAACTAGCTTACATGGAGTATCAAAAAGCGGTTCAAGATTCTACCATCTAACACATCTACACATGGTGGTAAACCAACCCCACCAACACCGCCACCAGCACCACCAACACCGCCACCATAACCCGCATTCGGGTTTCCATCTGGTCGATCAACCAGTGGGAGTATGAGCACTCCCTCTTTAACTGGTTAATAGCATACTGGTGGTCCTGTATGCTGTCCCCGAGGTACGCTCGCCTCTGTACCCCCACGGACCAGGGCGGTAGAGTGCTCGTTCACCTGTTCGGTGAGAACACGTAGCCAAGCCGCCAAGTCCCGTTCCTGCCTCGGAAGACCCCACACAGGTAGGGTCGCAGGCTCGGGTTGGGGGCGGGAAGACTCGCCCCGGTGGTATGTGGATCTGGGTGGGGTAACAGTGGGCGGAACATACGGGGCACTGATCCGCGCCGTGAGGCGGGGAACCGTGTCTGGGGGGAATCGGAGCGGTCTGTGGTGCGGGCGGTGTAGGGGAGGACCTGGTAACCCTAGCAGGGGAGGGTAAACTAGCACTCCTAGCTGGGGGTGGTCTGTCTATAAGTACTATGACTAGCCTCCGAAGGCTCGGAGCTGGGTGCTACACTTGGGCTTCCAGAGGCCCCGGAACTGACCTCTTCCGGGTCCTCTTCCGTCGACACACTAGGTGTTCTTGCCATTTTTACCTGCACACAAGTTAACAAACATATAGTCCCTTTTCATAGTGTAATTCATAATTAAATTAATCATGCACTTACTTATACAATTTTACCACATAATATATTATCATATACTTACACATATGTTGCCAATTTTACCTATTTAAATTCCCGTGACTTCCCCTGAATTCCCTCGTGCAGACAAGTCTGTTATTATGTTCCGGACCATAATAACCCACTTGTCCATCCAAGTTCATCCCGATCTCGTCACAATATATTATTAGTTGATATTCAGATCCTATAATACTTGAGCTACTGGTTATATTTTAGGTATCTTTTTCAGACATCCTAATTCTTTATAACCAATGGCTCTGATACAAGTTCTGTAACACCCCGTAACCGCAGCGGAAACATAAACGGGATGCAACAGACACATCTGATATCAACAACATTGCTTATAAAGAAAATACCACTACATTAATTTATAACATATTACATTGTTGCGAGTTTCATTACTGTCTAGGTGTTACACACATATTTACCGATAAGACATTAATAAATTCATTACAAAACATAGAGCAGCAAGCTTCCAACAGGTAGCACAGATAGTTAAGCACATATCAATCATTCCAACTTGGGCATACCTAGAAAACATGTAAAGAAAACGGGTCAACTACGAATAGTTGGTGAGTTTCACTAATTTAAATAAACACTGACAAATCATTTTAATAATCATTTATTAACAATATAATCATGCTGGGAACTATGTTACCCCAGAACATTTCCATTAACTTTCTGGGAACTATGTTACCCCAGAACAATAAATACCCCTGGGAACTATGTTACCCCAGAACAATAACAACCCCTGGGAACTATGTTACCCCAGAACAATAATAACCCCTGGGAACTATGTTACCCCAGAACAATAACAATCCCTGGAACTATGTTACCCCAGAACAATAATAACCCCTGGGAACTATGTTACCCCAGAACAATAATAACCCCTGGGAACTATGTTACCCCAGAACAATAATAACCCCTGGGAACTATGTTACCCCAGAACAATAATACATGATAAACATTTTATATATTCTGTGCATCAGTCCATATATATATAAATGTACAAGTATTTCCATACGATCGGTATGTACTTAAATACTTTAAATAAGACATGTTTTCCGCCCCGGGAAATTATAATTAAAACAATTCATTAAAAGGGGCTCGTGAAAACTCACCTTTTTGTGAGTCGGTGAGTAATATAAGGAACAGCTACGTGCCTGGATCTGTAATATAATATCTAGTCGTTACTATATAATTCCCATAACTTAAATACGTATCAATCGGTACATCTGGGAACATTGGTAACCAGACTAACTTAAGTACCCTCGATTCGGGGACAATGTTAACCCCGTGACACTTCTAAGGACTCAGATTGTGACATTGCTTAGAGTTTGACAGTCAATTTAGTTAAGGTGATGAAATTATAGCTCGGTTTGACACCCCGTTTGGC
>NW_027500970.1:0-96209 GCF_021521415.1 Bidens hawaiensis
ATAACGAGTATAACATGCAGATTTTAGCATACAAACATGCATTTAATTTCATAGGAAAACCATGAAAATAAATTATGAAATTTTTACCAGAGTTTAATAAATGTCATAGGATTTTAAAATTATTTTTTTTATATTTTTCCAATGCACACAAAAATCATAAAAATTCCTCCAACACAGAAAGGTACGTGCAGCTACTTCAGGTCGCAGCAAAAGTGTTTTAATTGTTTAAAAATCATTACCAAACCAAATTAAGCGATTCCAATTGGGTTGTAATCTTAACTCTAAATGTGAACTTTAAGAAGTGGAATCAACCAATTTGGACTTGTAAAAGAAAGAGTTATGATGCCGGGAAGACAGACCAGAATCCGTCACTCCACATCAGCTTTGACACCCGTTTGTATAAAATCATAAAAAACCATTCCAATATCGTCCAAAAATTACATAATATACCTTTCTGGAAACTAGACTCAAAGTAGAACATCATGGAAAAAGAATCAATCAAAAACAATAAATTTTTATTGAGTTACAGACCGAACAATAAACAAGTACGAATCTGTCAGAAACTGTTTTAATCAAAACTTAACCCTAACATGTTCAACAAAGGGTTTAATGGTGAAAAGACTTGTATCAGGGTAGGACCAACCTGGAATTAGTCGGGAGATGGCTCTTAGTAGCTGGAAGGGCACAAAAACCGAGGAGCATGCTGCTCCAGGGCTGCCGATCGGAATTGCCAAAGGAGGAGGAGTTAGGGTTTTAGGTTTTGAATAATTTACACTTTAGTCTTCAAACTTGTAAAACGAATCATCTTGTGCCATAAGTTGGATAATATAACTTTCAAAAATGACCAGGAGGTCCCTGAAGATGCCAGAACAGGTCTCGGTTAAAGATACAAACTTACAAGGCATAAGTCCTTTTAACGAAAATTTACGGGCGTTACAAAATTGAGAAATAATTACATGATCGACTTATGTGAGATTACTGGTCTTAAATCATACGGCCATCTATAAATGAATAATGAGATATGCAAAGTATAACACTTCTGGTGTTATATCTAGATGTATTTATACTCTTTAACTAGAGAGATAATAAGCATAACTTTGATATGGTTGTTCCATTCAATATTTATGTATATAAATACAATGTACACATTAAGTCAAATTACATACTTATGATATTATAACATGTCACAATATAAAACGAGTTATATAAAAAAACTGTCAAATAAGTTCTTATTTTCATCCGGTGCAAGAAAATATATATGGCTTGTATACAATCATATCAAATATAACCAATCATAAGTATATTACACGTATAAATACTTGTAGCTTATTTTAAAACATAAACAAATATCTCCATGTCTCAAGTTTACATTAGATGTTAATAAATAAAATAATATTATTTATTACTTGTGAATAAATTATATATTTTTCTCAATGATTATAATGTTATCGTTTCTTTCGCTTATTATATAGAAAAATAATCTCTTAAGAGAATATGGATATAAATAATAATATTTAAGCATGGAAACTATATTAAATTGAACAAGAAATCAACCTCATTCCATTTGATCCAGTCTTTACAATTACAGTGTCTTTATCCCAAGGAATCAACGAGATTTAAGGAATATTGCCCATATTACCAAACTTTATTATTGCACCTTATTGACTTATCATATAAAACTTCTATAATTTTACAAAATACTTATATTATAATCGCTTAAACTTTTCAAGTATTAATTGCAAGTTTCTTCATGAAAAAACTTATAGTTAATATTATTATAAACCCACTATGTCATACCAATTTTGCATTAGAAAATATAAACAAATTACAATCTTTTATTAAAAAACCAGACAATTATAATAAATAAATTAATCAATTGTC
Organism: Bidens hawaiensis; assembly: GCF_021521415.1. Lineage (NCBI taxonomy): Eukaryota > Viridiplantae > Streptophyta > Magnoliopsida > Asterales > Asteraceae > Bidens > Bidens hawaiensis. The sequence continues at coordinate 1,882 of NW_027500970.1, forward strand.
TGAATATCTCATTACTTTACCGTTGAATATAAAGATTCTAATAGAATTAATATATTACTCTAACAATGATTCTTTGATAAGAGGATTCTCATCCCATTCTCTATCTTCAAACCAAAAATTACATTAAAACTTACTTTATTTTCTATTTTCATTTCAATTAAATAATAATTTTTATACCTTTTATCATTACATTTTCTCTTTCCTTCACTCACAGCCACTTTCAAAATATATTAAAAAATTATAGGGGATGAATAGTAACTTTTCAAATATACAGAACTACTTTTTCTAAAATATAAAAAATTTTTCACTCACAACACCCTGAATCACTCTCTAAATTATAAAAACACTCCTCACATAATATGAGGAATTGGATGAGAATGCCCTTAACAACATCTAGAACATTTAGAAACTTTATTAAATGCATATTTGAAATACTAAAGTTATCAAACTAATAAATTTTATCAAAAAAAATTATTCAAATTATCTATGAGTAGACTAAGACTCTAGAAGATAACCATCATAAGGCTGAGGGGTGTGGGGCGCAAACCTGGGCGCGAGAGCCCCTCCGCTCGCGCCTGGGGGCGCTAACCCCACACCACCGGGGCGCGAGCGCGGAAATCCAGGCAGGCGTGAGTGTGGTCGCGGGAGAAGAGAGAGAAAAAGCTGGTGGGTTCCCAAAAAAGAGCCGTTGAGGGGTGAATTTTTTTAAAAAAATTCCTTAAAACCTCTATATAGTACCCCAAATTACTCCCATTTCAACCATATCAAAACACAATTTCACCTTACAAACCCTTATATAATATCCCAAACTCCTATATAATACCCCATTTCATCTATAAAATACCCCATTTCACCCATATCAATCACCACAACTTCAAAATAAAACCCAAAATCAACCCATCTTCCCAATTTTTTTTTTTAAAAATAATGTCGTCGTACTCGTCTGATTCCGACTCCTCCGAAGAGGATGATTTGCTTCTTCATGTAGGGGGAGTTTTGACCGCAACCGTGGTCGATCTCTTGCAAAATCAAGCCCATCAACCTCGACTCCCGAGGGTTAGAGCACCACCTCGTGATCGTGATCGATCGGGTGCTAACGATACTTTGTTTAGGCATTATTTTAGCCCTCAACCGGTATATGAGAAGTCAGATTTTCGAACTCGTTTCCGAATGAGCAGACAATTGTTCATGCGTATAGCAAGTGATTTAGAGGCACGGTATCCCTTTTTTCAACAAAGGGAGGATGCTAGGGGTCTCCCCGGTTTTACCCCTCTTCAAAAATGCACGGCTGCTATCCGTCAATTAGCGTACGGCATCTCGTCGGACGCTTTGGATGAGTATTTACAGATGTCGAAAAGGGTTGCACGTGAATCCCTTCATTTTTTCTGCCAAGGTAAAAAACATTAATTTTACTTTATATTAAATATTTATTACATTTTGTAATATATATTATACGTAGGAGTCATATCGACTTACGCTCGGAGATATCTGCGTAAACCTACAATGTATGACATCCAACGCATATATGAGGTGCACGCAGAAAAACATGGTTTTCCTGGGATGCTAGGTAGCATCGATTGTACGCATGTTGGATGGGCTATGTGTCCAACGGCCTGGCGAGGTCAGTTCCACCGTGGTGATCATGAAGGGCCGACCCTTATACTTGAGGCGGCGGTGTCACAGGATCTTTGGTTTTGGCATGCTTTTTTTGGTGTTGCTGAGTCAAATAACGACCTTAATGTTATCGATCAGTCAAATTTGATCAACGACCTTATCGACGGGGTTGAACCACCTCAATCTTTTGTTGCAAATGGAGAACTCTTCAAGTACGGGTACTATCTGGTCGATGGTATTTACAACGAATGGGCTTTGTTAGTTCAAGCTTTTACAGATCAAATCGCCGACAAACGGAAGTATTTTACGAAGAAGCAAGAGTCTGCTAGAAAAGATATTGAAAGAGCTTTTGGAGCTATAAAAAAACAATATTATGTTCTGGCGAACCCGATACGTTATTGGACTCGGGAGAGGATAACGGACGTCGTCTACACGTGTCTGATCCTACACAACATGACGTTAGAAGACGAGGGCAAAGCTATCTGCCAAAACTTCCAAGGTGACATTCCGCCACAACCGTCCACAATCAGTGATCAACAAAAACTTCATAACATAGCAAATATCAAGAGCCGTGAGATACACGGGGATCTTCGACATGAGTTGGTTGAACATTTGTGGGCGGGGCGACCCGATGATCTTGTATTAGATTAGTGTTATTATTAAGTATTATTGTTTGTTTAATTTTTAGTATGTTTTTTTTTGTAATTTGAATTTTAAAAAAAATGTGTGTTTTTTTAAATAATTTATGAGTTTTTTTAATAATACGTTTTTTTAATACATTTATAAAAAAATAAAAAAAAAAATCCGCTGGAGCCCCTGCTGGAGCCTCTCCACACCAGGGCCAGGGGCTCCAACACCCCCCTTATCCAGTTTCTCTCTCTGCCACACGTCACAATATTATTGGCTGGAGCCCCCACTCGCGCCCCCGTTAGAGCCCCCACACCCCTCAGCCTAAAGATTACATATTAGAACTATGTTAACTTACTTAAATATTCTTTAAGTTTAAGAATCCCAATATTTTATACATTAATTTCAAACGAAACTTTATGAATTTAACTTCGATATATATTGAATAATATTAGAATATCTATATCACATGAACATAACTTAATTATCGAAAGTGAAAAATATTTTAATGAATCATTATTTATTAATTTATAAAAGATATGGAAAATAAAAGATAGAATGATTCAAAACGATAATAATTCGTAATATCCGATTATCAGTTATGATATACCCTTTAAGCTAAATATGGAGCTGAACCTAATATAATTGAATCAGCATAGGGTTATTTCTAGCAATCTTTTGAATTCTTTCTTATTATTGAAAACTCAAAAGAAAACATATAGAGTCATTCAATTAATTATGGAAAACCAATTCTTTCTAAAATTCTAGAAAACCAACCTATTTGGTGATTTTGTCTTTAGGAGTTGCATGGAAAAAAGAATTTACGAGAGCCCAAACAAATACAAGTCACACAATTAAAATTTAGAATAATTAAACAATCATCCGACAACTAATACCAATCAAAATATTTAATTCATTGGAAAATAGAAAGAAAATATAAGTTGCAATCAACGCACCTTTAAAATCAATCGAACGACCGAACTCCGAAGGTAACCTTATGATGCCGCAGCCCAACTCCAAAAGCAATTCATGCTGATAACGTGTTGTGAAACTAGCCTAATAGCAAAACTATAAGAGATTGACATGTAGTGAGAAATAGAGAGATTACATTAATAAGGTGTGTATTACAATAAGGTAAATAGGATGTATATATAGGAGAAGGTAACTTGGAGAAAAAGCCTAATCTATATTAGGTATTGATAACCACATTAAAATATATTTATAACATGATTGACGTTTTATTTTATTTGGGATTTGCTTTTCGTTATGGTTTTATGAATCAGTCTAGAGTTTAATATTATTTACTTGATGCATATGTGTGCTTGGTTTTATTTGGTGAATTTTATTATTTCACACAATCTTGGGTGATTGTCTGTCATATAATAGGATTCTGTTAGGTCATTTACTGTGTGTTCTTGACTAGTTTGTGATTGATTTATAATAAGATCATAGAAACAATATTATTATCAAATAAATAAAAGTGTGCGGCTAACCTAAAAAACTGTGAGATGATAGGTTATTTGATAGGTCTTGGTTGATTAAGATTGTTAGATTTAGTTCTTCGTAAGGATTCCGTCTAGGTTTGATTTTTTAGCTTTGTCTATTAATATCGAATGAATTTATTAAACTGCCTTTGATTTCCGCCCTGTAATGTAGGTTTTCTTTTAAAGGTACTCGTTCATAATTAATTAGGTAACCGTAAGGAAGTCTAATATTAAAACTTGTGTGTTTAAAAACTTAATAGAAATCCACAGGTGTCTTCTTGAGAAGGGTCAGGGTCCTGTTCGGGTTTGCCTTTAAGTGAATAGATTATGATCAAAGTTTCATAACAAGCATTTTCTGATTACTTGATAACTAAAACTTTGGGGATTCTAGTCTAGGTGGTTTTCCATCATTATCTATATTAAGTCCAAGGTCTAAGTTTAGTCGTCTTTAGTTTTATTAATTAGTTTAAATTAGTTAAAAATTAGTTTATTAGTAAAACCCCCTCAAAATAATAATAAATAAATAGTCGTGTTTGTAGTTAAGACTAATTTAGCTAGTTAACGTAATTAAAAGAGTCTCGTGGATTCAATATCCGGACTTTTTTAGCTGTACTAGAGTCGACCGGTTCACTTGCCGGTTAGTAGTTCTAGTTAAGTTAAGAGTCTAGAATTATTACTTAGTGTCTAGATTAGCGTAATTTTAGTTAATAAATTAATAACTACTTTTAGCACATCAAGTTTTTGTCGCCGTTGCCGGGGATTTTTGACGGTTACGTTATTAGCTTTGATTATACTTACTTGCTACATACGTGCTATTTGTATTTTGTTTTGTTTTTGAGTCGTAGAAGTCTAAGTAGTTTTTATTTTATTTTATTTTTATAATATTATTTTAATATAGTTTAGTTTAATTGCTTTAAATTAGTTTAGTTTTTTTCTGTAATATATAGTTTATTCCAATATTATCTGGTGCATGTGATCCTTTTCTGTTTAAGTTTATCTTTGTAGTGATCTTCATGGAGTACCACTATGAGCCCAAATTTTGCCCGATATATGATAGGATGGGGAATGTTGTTGGTTGTAAGGACTCATCTGGTGCAATGATGGATTACATACCACATTCAGAAGAGATATTAATGGAGTTCATGCGTCTAGCCCATAGCATTAATCCAAGTACACCGCTTTGGAATATTGCGGATGAGTTTCAGTCAGGCTTAAAAAGTCAAATACAATTTAGTATGCCGGTGATCGAGTTTGAGGATGTTGGTTTGTAGAATCAGATAGAGGGGTGTATTCCCTCTTAGGAGGACGAGTTTAGAGATGAATTTGGTGAAGAGTTAGTGGGTTTAACCATTATGTATGAAAAAGATTTTAACCTCAAAAGAGATATTGAGGAGCTTGAAGTATTGTTATTCGGGGAGCCGGTTGAGAAGCTAATTGTCAAAGAGGAATCACATGAGATATCCGAAGAGTTGAAGAATAAAGAACCGCATCTCATTGTGAAACATCATCCGCGTGTTCGCGGTAAAACTGGCAAGTTTTTAGAAACACTCGTTCGTGGATCGCCACGTAAATCAAGAGCACAAAGAAGGAGGTTATCTGGACATAGGAATCAAAGTGTGCCGAATTTGTCACATCCTCATAATCTCAATAATTGGTGGATCGAGCTGACTGCTTATTGTTGTGGCCACATAAGTTTGGAAACTAGTTTATTCTCAACTAGTTGTAAAAGGAAAGTGTTGAAGAGCATGGATGGGAAAAGAATAAAGGAGAAGCCTGCTGATTGAGGTTTCGAGAACGAGTCCGGCTGAAGACTCTTTTTTAAACTTAGCGCTTCACGGGAGGCAACCCGGGTACTATGTTTTCATTTTATTTTGGTTTTATTTCTTTGCTCTGCCGGGTGTTTCTTCTCTTACCTGCAGGAATTGATCAAGGTTTGTTTATGAGATGGTTGATGAGATATGGTTTTAAATAAGTGTGGGGATGCCACTTGCTTTAGGATTATTGTTTTTGTTCGTGAGAGATGATGTTATTTGAAGAGAGTTTGATGATAATGTTCGAATTGGAGGGCACAGAACACGACTCACGAGGCATATCATCACATTTAACTGGGGAGTTTGTTCCAATTCATTAATTCATTTTTATTTTTTGCATAATCTTAGTTGTAATTTTCTTTTTCTCACATTGAGGAAATTTAAGTGAAGGGATGGGAAATTGATGCTTTTAGGCAAAACTAAAAATATGAAAAAAAAGCCTAAATTTTTTTTTTGAAAAATGTCCCAAGAATTTAACGAATAATATTTGCACTATAATGGAAGATGATAGAAAAAATCAGGAAATTGGTTTTTGAAACTACTATATATAAGAGATAAAATAAAAAGAAAGCGTACTAAGCTTGGGATGTGTCGATAGACTCAACAAGTCTTGAAAGGTTTCCCATTGCATATTCTTAATAAACCTAATTAATCTAAGATTTTGTAGGTTCTCATCCTAAGGGGGGATAGTGAAGCTGAAATTCGATAAGGCATAGAGAGTATTACCATAAGCCGATTACCCTAAGGTGGTGAGAATTGAATGCACTTTAAAATTAGCACGCCCCTCCGTTTTATGAAAATAAATAAAGAATGGTGGCGCCCCGCAATGTCCAATTTTATACGAGCTTAGAATTTAGTTATATATTTATATGTAAAAGATGTCTAAGTGCACAATAATATAAAGAGAAAAGAAAAATAAATAAATAAATAAATAAAATTTCAAAAAAAAAATTATATAATGAAATATGCCAAAGAAGCATTTTCAAAAATAGAAAAAGAGGCCAAAGTGCACATACTAGACGAGACTGAGAGTTTACATGTTACTAAGGGGATGGCGACTCTGAGGATACACTATTGGGGCTCAAAGTTTTTAGTCAATAAATATTTTCTTAGCGAATATATAGGACAAAGTCCAATAATATTTAGGGCATGCTCGTAAGACCTCACTTGACCTATCATTCATAATTTCATCTAAGTGTTTTTTTTTCTTCTTACCATTAAGGGATTCTTATCTTACGGTGATATGTTGAACCAGTTTGCTTCAACTCAATTTTTTTAAATTATCTTTACTATGCATGAGATGGGGTAGGTGGATCTTAACTCCAAATGTGTGAGACCCATAGCTTTTTGATACTATCTAAACCTAAATATTTAATATGCATGGGGGCTTGATAGACTAGTAGCTAGGTTTAAGTGGACAACAATATCGGAAATCACGGTTTTTACGTTTATCTGAGCTTTAAAATAACCTATATATTTTTATAACCATATTTTCCAATTATGATTCCATTGCAAGGTATTTACTTCAGGGACGAAAAAGGTTTAATTATGGGGATATATGATATGGTCTAAATTATTCATATTTTATATAATATTTCCTCCACCTTTTATTTATATTTGAGTTGGTTTTTAATAAATATTATTCCTTAGTGGGTCACATTAAGATTTTAAAGGGTTTAAAAGTTAAGGAGCTAAAATGGATTAATTTTACTAAATTTGTGTCCGATAAGTGAAACAATAAAAACATCCTTGTATTTAATGTTATCAATTTTTAAACACTGCCTCATACAAAGGCAAATTAGATGTGATCAAATAAAGAAAAATAATGTTACTTGAATCTAGTTTATATTAAATCATATCTTATGTAGGTGAACTAATTCATGGTTTCTTTGCAGAGAATACATATGGTCATGTTGAAGAATTATTGATTGGCCAAACATGTTTAAAATCCACCAAGTTTAGAATGCAAGCTCACGTTATGTGAACACAACGTGGCAGGCCATAATTTATATTTTTACGTCAGTTGTTCCATGGAAATAAAAACGAAAAAAAGAAAGAAAAGAGAGGATGGGCCCATTTGTAAAGACAGCAAGCCACTATAATGACAATTCTTGTTGTTGACTGTGATATTCGTGACAAAACCGGATACGAGAGCAGGAGAAGAGGGGAGTACGAACAAAAAAGAAAGGAAGAAAAAAAAGAGAGGAGAAAGCCTTTGGGTTCAACCAGAGATTGTCCGGGTTCAACACCTACTCATCCAAACAATATTATTATTCGGTTTGAATTTATTATTTTCGTTATGAATTCATTATTTGAACCTATTTATTGTCATTTGGTCTTGAGTATGGTTTTTGGCTAAACCTTTAGACCTTCTAGGCTTATGATGAACCTTTGATTAACGTTTTATTTTATTTGGGATTTGCTTTTCGTTATGGATTTATGAATCAGTTAAGAGTTAAATATTATTTACTTGATGCATATGTGTGCTTGGTTTTATTTGGTGAATTTTATTATTTCACACAGTCTTTGGTGATTGTCTGTCATATAATAGGATTCTGTTAGGTCATTTACTGTGTGTTCTTGACTAGTTTGTGATTGATTTATAATAAGATCATAGAAACAATATTATTATCAAATAAATAAAAGTGTGCGGCTAACCTTAAAAGCTGTGAGGTGATAGGTTATTTGATGGTCTTGGTTGATTAAGATTGCTAGATTTAGTTCTTCGTAAGGAGTCCGTCTAGGTTTGATTTTTCAGCTTTGTCTATTAATATCGAATGAATTTATTAAACTGCCTTTGATTTCCGCGCTGTAAGGTAGGATTTCGTTTAAAGGTACTCGTTCATAATTAATTAGGTAACCGTAAGGAAGTCTAATATTAAACTGGTGTGTTTAAGAACTTAATAGAAATCCATAGGTGTCTTCTTGAGAAGGTTCATGGTCCTGTTCGGGTTTTCTTTTAAGTGAATATTTTATGATATCAGTTCCATAACAAGCATTTTCTGATTAAGTGATAACTAAAACTTTGGGGATTCTAGCCTAGGTGGTTTTCCATCATTATCTGAACTAAGTCCAAGTTCTAAGTTTAGTCGTCTTTAGTTTTATTAATTAGTTTAAATTAGTTAAAATTAGTTTATTAGTAAAAACCCCTCAAAATAATAAATAAATAAATAGTCGTGTTTGTAGTTAAGTCTAATTTAGCTAGTTAACGTAATTAAAAGAGTCTCGTGGGTTCGATATCCGGACTTACTTAGCTGTACTAGAGTCGACCGGTTCACTTGCCGGTTAGTAATTTTAGTTAAGTTAAGTGTCTAGAATCATTACTTAGTGTCTAGATTAGCGTAATTTTAGTTAATAAATTAATAACTACTTTTAGCACATCAACAGACTAAGCACATCCAATGTGGAAGATATGAGCGGTGATGACTTTTATAATCCATTCCATAGTCAAAGTAGTTCAGGGGAGACTGACACAAATTTGGGTGATGAATTAGTGTTTGACTTATTCTCAAATATGAAAGTACACAAAGATCACCCACTCGAGGATATCTTTGGAAATCCAAATAACAGTTTGAAGACAAAGAAAAGTATTGTAGAGAACATGTGCATGTATGTGGAAATGCAAGAGTCTGGTATCATTTATGTGTGTCCCTACTCATGCTTCATTAGTTAAGTGGACCCAAAAACTATTACATGTCCTTGAAGGAAAGCTCATGGGTTGAAGCCATGCAAGAGGAGCTTGCTCAATTTAAGAAGATGGAAGTTTGGACTCTAGTGGAAAAGCCGAGTGATGTTCATGCTCTAGGAACAAAGTGGGTGTTTAAGTGCAAGAAAGATAACAAAGGAGTAATTGTAAGAAAAAAAGATCGGTTGGTGGTGAAAGGTTTTAATCGACAATATGGTATAGACAATAATGAGGTATTTGCAACTGTAACACGGTTGGAAGTTATAAGGCCGTTCCTAGAATTTGCAGCTTGTAAGGATTTTAAGGTGTTCCAACTGGATTTCAAGTGTGAATTCTTAAATGGTAGAGTTGACGAGTTGGTGTACGTCAAACAACCACCGGTGTTTACCGATCCAGACTATCCAGATCATGTGTATCATATGAGTAAAGCATTGTATGGTCTACATTAGGCACCTCGGGCATGGTATGAGACTTTATCAGAATATCTTCTAGAGCATGGGTTTGTAAAAGGTAAAATTGGCAGCACATTATTTGTCAAATGGCATAGAAAGGATTTTTTGTTGGTTCAAGTGTATGTGGATGATATTAACTTCGGGGCATCAAAAGTGGAAATGTGTCAAGATTTTGAGCATGCATGAAGAAGAATTTTTAAATAAGTGAAATGGGGGAGCTTACTTTCTTTTTGGGTCTACGGGTTGACCAAAAGAAAAATGGAATGTTCATCCATTAGACAAAATATGTCCATGACATGTTGAAGAAATTCAATAAGGAGGGTAGTTCACCATATGACACTCCTATTTGTGTGAATCACAAGCTTGGACCTGACTCAGAGAGCAATGAAGATATTGATCCAGTTCTGTACCGCTCCATAATAGGTTCTTTAATGTATCTTACTGCTTCTTGACCTAACATTATGTTTGCAGATTGTTTGTGTGCTCATTTTCAGGTTAAATGGAAGGAGTCACACTTGAAAGCAGTAAAGAGGATCTTGCGATATTTCAAAGGAAGACCTAAGTTGGGTCTCGGGTATCAAAAGAGGGTAAATTTGGATATGATGGCATACACTAATTATGACTATGCGGGTTGTAATCATAATAGAAAGTCTACTAATGGCAGTTGTCAATTCTTAGGAGGAAGATTGGTGTCGTGGCATGTAAAAAGCAGACCTCTGTTGCTATTTCAACTTATGAAGCTGAGTACATAGCAGCCTCTAGTTGCTGCTCAGAGGCTTTGTGGATACGACAAGAAATGCGTGATTATGGTCTGAATTTCACTCATACTCCTATTTTAATTGATAACACTGCTGCCATCGTAGTAACTAATAATCACGTACAACAATAAAAATAAACATACTGAAATTTATCACACTTTGTGTCGGATTGTGCAGAGAAAAAGTTAGTTATGTTGGAAAAGGTCGACACCTTGAATAATTTGGCTAACCTTTATACTAAAGCTTTTGATCGTACACGTTTTCAAAATTAATTCAACGAAATGGTATGATAAATCCAGAGTAATTTGAGTTTAAAAAAATGTAGTTTTTGTTTGTTTATTATTTTCAAAATCTCATAGGGAAATGATATGAACTCTCGTGTTAAAAGTAAGTTCAATACACGTAAAGTACTGTAGCAGAAATGTGGAGTTTGTTATCTATGTTTCGGTAGGCTTAGTCCTTGTGAATGGATAGTTAGTTTAACCATCGACTTGTCGGAAATTAATGAACATGTTCTTAGTGGGACACATCTTAGGGCCTTGTTAACTTAACTAAGTTTTGCATAAGGATCGGGATGAAAGGTAGAGTCATACTTAAGCCTCGTGTTACTTAATCAAAACTTATAAAAACCTACTTATTGTATTCGTACTCTATATATTTACCTTATGTATACATATATATACCCGTGAAGCTCTGTACTTTTGCGTGATGGCGCATACCTGAATGTTGATGCTACTGAAAGACAGGATTTGCTCGGCACTTTGTTGCGCGGTAGTGTGGACATGAGTCTTGAAGCAGTCTGTAAATTGTCCAACATGGTGGATTTTGAAATAGTTTAAGTTTTAAAAAGGCACAAGCTTAAAAAGTTTAGTGCAAAAATGTTCAAGCAACAGCAATATGCACAAGCAAAAGGTATATAAAATGTGTCTAATTTAAACCACCATGAAGGAAACTAACGTCATTCAATCTTGATGTCCAAGCAACGGCGTGCACTTGAAAAAGAGGAATCGTTACTGCAAGGGGACTCAAGGACCATACCAGAGTTCGTAGGTTATATATTGTGTTCAAATTTATTTTTGATCTTGTGGCAAACTGTTTAAGTCAAGTTAGGGTGACTTGGTCCGGTAAAACCGTAATGAAACTCGAAGAAGTGGTTTCTTGCTTTTGAGTGTGGGTCTCACTATCTCATACGAACCTAAATTGTGTCCGGTCTTATCCCTCTAATTAAGTATTACGGGTATGGGTTTTAGTGGACAACAATAACGACAATGGACCAAACCTAGCAAAGCATGTGTGTGCTGAAACGTGTTCATTGGTCGAACCTAGAACGTTTGATCCCTATCCAAATAGTTAAGAAATTGTGTTTTTTTTGTAAATTGCTTTTCGTTTATTTGCTTACTCAGGATTTAGCCTTTCAAAACTTGATTTTATGAAAATTTGATTAATTTCAAATTGATTTTTGGCTAAGTTTAACTTCGCTGTACCTAAAGGCGACCTTGTCCATAACTTTAGTTGACGGTTGTTTTGTCTATAAATAAGGATTCGATGCTTCATTTTTCATTATTTCTTCCAAATTATTCATGTTTGGTTTGATAGGAATGTCGTCTGGCTCGATGCATTCTCGTTAATTCATATGCATGTTTGCATATATGTGACGGCACCAGACTAGGCTTTATTCCAACCAAACCCTAGTGTGAGCCTGTGCTTAATTTTTTTTTCTAGGCCAACAAAGGGTTGTTGTGCCCATATCTATGTTTATAAGTTTTGTAAAAAGTTCGGTAAGTTTGGTTCGATTGATTAAGGTCAGGTAAGTGCGGTTTAGTGTTATTCCAGTAAACGTGCTTTAACTTTTTTAAAGGAAATATGTGTGATTTCTTCGTGACATAATACTGATTGGCTTGCTGGTTATGCTTTTGCTTAAGACACTAGGTGTCTCTAACACGTTGTTTCGGGTTAGGAGTTGATTCTGAGGTAAGAATAAGTGACCTTTTAGCTTCCTCAGTCGAAGGTACCATAACTTCGCCTAGCAGGTGAAGCTGGGTTTTTCTAAAACTATAAATACAAAACTTAAGTCAAATTTGGTCAACACTTGTCAAACCCTAACGGCAACTTACCCGATGACCATCCGAAAATTTTCAACTTTCTTAAACTGAGTTTTCGGTCACATAATCAGGTGTAAAAATGTTCTACGGACACAAATATATACCTTTTATAATCAAACAGTGGCTCATTTGTGAGTTATGGACCAAAAACTATTTTAAACCTAAACTGACCTAAAATCAATACCCACAACAAGTTTCAACATAATCCGACCACTTAAAAGTCTTTATCGACACTAGTAGAGGATGCGATGATCATCAGTTGGACTTAAACAAGCTTTTATCATAGTTTTTGATTTGTTGGTGACTAATCTGCCGATAAAGACGAAGTTGCTCTTCAGGCGATGTTAACCAACTTTAGCTATATTAACTTTGTGTACCCTATAACTTTGCCTGAGCTGGTTCAAGTGAAGTTAAGGGTTGTTCTTAACCAACGAGCCAACTTTATGTGCTAACTTACTTTGTTTTGTGCAGGTATGGCTGCTTTTGCTGGTGCAGGTGGAGATGAAAGATGTGATGGTAATAGGAGGAAGTTCGTTTCGACTCACATATGTTTGTGACACTAGAACCCTATCAACGGGGTATTGAGGACTTCCAAGAGATAATCAATTTTTCACTTCGTTCGAGAATCTATTATTCTATCTCTCATACACTGCCGATATCGGAGTCCAACATTGAAGATTTTTGGCAGACTGTATATTGTGACTGTCGTGTTGAACCACCAGTTTTTCATGCTATAGTTAATAATGAACAGATTTCTTTTTCCTCTGATAATATTCGGGCTGCTTTGCAATTCGGGGCAACTGAAGAAGATGATGATCCTACAGAGTACCCATATATGCTTCAAAATGGAACTTTTGTGCGTATGGGGTATTCGAGTGATTTAGCTGATACTTGGATACGAAAGTGTAACCTTCGTTAATTTTCAAACCCGAAAACCCAACCCATTTTACTAATCTCAAGTTTCGTTTCATGTATTTTATGTGACATTTGCCATTTTGTTTTTTGTATTTGTATTTGTGTTCGTTGAACTGATCCGTTTTGTCATTTCAATGTATTCTTGTTCATCGTTTATCATTAATATGATATTCCCAATGATTTAAGTTTATCGATCGTTCATTTTCTATTTGTATTGAACTCCGAGATTTAAGGTTTTATTAAGTTTAACCAATTTCCCAAACTATACGGGTATAATAGGATTATCCAAATATTATAACCTTTATTACATTGTTAAACATATATCAAAGTTCAGGGTTTAAAATGTAATTATGTTTTAATTCTGTTTTAAAAATAACTTGAAAGATCAGGAACCCAATGTGTAAATCAATTTAAATTATAATATTAAATAAATAAACATAGCTCCCACCCCCACCCCCAACTCTTTACACGCTTTTTCCGGCGGTGTCGCCTGCGGCGACCGGGAAAACGCCTCTAGCGAACCCATAAACACCATAAAAATTCACTATTTAACTCAACCAAAGCTCGTAAACCACTGAGACCATAACGGTAAATGTATAATCATTATTATATCATGTTAGAACATCAAATAACGGGTAATTTAACCCCTGAACCGCCGGCCAAATTATTAAAATCCAGTTACAATCATTAAACCTTATACGTTCCAATTAAGCCTATAAATATGACCTAAATCATCAACTAAACTCATCCACAACATCAATTTACAGTGATATACTCTCTAAGTCTCGTAATCATTCGTCAAAGTTCGTATTTTCCGGCCAACTCCGTTCACCATCAAATCATTACACTATCAGGTAATTGTTATATGTTTTATGATCGTCTTAAGCCGTATAATAAAACCCCTAACATAATTTGACCAAACATGGAACGGATTTAACAATTAGAAAGCTAGGGTTTTGAATGTAGAAGATGAACATGTATGTTTGTTTTTATATATATTTTTTTCTGTTCTTAAATCAAATATCAAGTTAGTCCATCTAGTTATGTCATGTGAGTGTGGTCATGGAGACCCGGGTCTGGACTTTATTTTTGTTTCATTTTTTTTAAACACCATTTCTTTAAATATAAACCAAAAGTAATATATTATAAATTATTATTACCTAAATAAAATTATTTCATTTTTTTAAAACCATTTATTTAAATATAAACCAAAAGTAATATATTATAAAATAATGTTTATAAACTAAATTTTATTACTTTTCATCTAAAAACTAGCTTTTTGTTTTTTGTTACTCGAAAAACCGTTAATATTATATTATTTTATTGTCCTGTTAATATTTTAATACGCTAACGTAATTGTTTTCAAGATAAAATTATACCGATAAAATCCGTGTTCCATAAATAATATAATTCGTAATTTAGTGATAAACTAGTAATTAAATAATATTAAAATAATAATAAATCGTTAAATTACCGTTAAAGCTTAAAATAATATTATAGTATAAAATGCCATAAAATAATAAAAGATATATCAAAATAATGCTTAATTTCTAAAACTAAATTATTTAACTTTTATAATCCTGTTAGTTAGTCTTTAATTTTGTATTTTTATTTATAGTTCATGAGGTTCGATCGCTTCGGTTTCTTTAACGCGCTTTCGGCTTTTATTTCTATTTCATCATTCAATTTCAAAGGTGAGTTTCTCACCCCCCCCCCATTTTAACGCTTTTACACTCTTTGGGAGTAGCATATATATCCTATCAAATAAATTGTTTACTTACTCACTTACAAACCATAATTTGTATCATGGACTTGTGTGTTACTTGATTACTTGCTCAAAACTTACTTGCACGTTGTATCCTCAATAAGTATGATCATACCCCCCCCCCCCCCCCGTTGCACTTAGGACCATTTTGTTATGAGTGGAAAAGGGACCCCCAATCTGACCACATTGGTTGTTACTAACTGTAAAGGACCTTACTTGCTCTATTATCCGAGTACGTTGGTTGTTACCAACTGGAAAGGACCTTACTTGCGCGATTATTACACACGTGTCATGGAATTGTATAGTTTTTATGTATTTATAAACAAAACTTGTGTGAACTCACCAACTATTCGTTTAGTTGACTTATTATATATATATATATATATATATATATATATGCTACAAAGACAAACATTAGAGGATGATGCTTTGGAAAAGACACTAGTACTTAGGTTATATTAAATAAATGGACAAGTTGTTTAATTGTTCTTATGATAAATTTATTTTGTGTTTATAAGCTTGGGTATTTGATGTTCAAATTAATTAATGATATATTGTCACTTAATAGTGTCACACGTGTTTTGAGCAATCTGTACGTCACACTCAGGCATTTCCGCTTAAGCCGGGGTGTTACAGAAAGGGGTTTCTACTGGGTCTGTGAATATTTTTAATGCATGTGTTGATTGTTTGTGTGTCTAGGAGAAAGGCAGTTCTGATGGTATGGGTGTGGCAATGCAGTCTATTATGGCTGCGTTGGCTTATAACAAGCCTTTCAGTTTCAATCGCATTATCTTTTATGAGTGGATAATTGGCGGAGAGCAACGGGGATGGAACGTTTCTTGTTGTACCCTGGGTTCTTGTATATGACTTTGAACATTGTTGCTCCAAATCTACCTCAATGTCGACCGTTCAACTATGTAGA
This sequence comes from Bidens hawaiensis, assembly GCF_021521415.1. Classification (NCBI taxonomy): domain Eukaryota; kingdom Viridiplantae; phylum Streptophyta; class Magnoliopsida; order Asterales; family Asteraceae; genus Bidens; species Bidens hawaiensis. The sequence goes on from NW_027500970.1 coordinate 18,017, forward strand.
TAATATTTCCAAGAGAATTTATGTACAATGTTGTACTTGAAGTTCTAGGAGAAAACCAGAAAGAGAACCACAGCCTGCGGCTCTTTTTGGAGCCATTGTTAATTCTATGTGGCTCCACCAAACAATGGGTTTTTAGATGCTACTGCTCTTGTTGTTCTTCCATAACCAGAGGTTTCTCCACATCAACAACCTCAGGAACCTATTATTCCACCTCAACCTGAGCAGGTTGTACATCATGAGGTTATTCTTCCTCAAGAGGCTGAGAACAGCAACTTGGATGTTGAGTTTGGTGGTCAAGGTGCAATTGATCTTGATTTGGTTATACCTGATGCACCAGAAGTTGCGCCTGAAGCCTCTATACCTGTTTCTTCTAAGGCTATTGAATCTGATAGTTCATCTGAGGAGATATATGAGAATCGTCGTTACTTGGCCTTGCAACAACGAATATAGGAAGAAGCGGCCAGCAGGGGATGATGATTCAAATTTTGAGTTGAATAGTAATGAAGAAGTTTTGAATGCTTGAAGACTATTAGTTGATTAGACGCCCTAAAAGACCTCAGATTTGTTAAGGTTCAAGTTCTATCCCTGCTACTATTTTGCCTCAGTCACCGGTAAGTGTTTCGGTTCCTTCTGCGGTTGGGTTATCTGTTGATCTTCCTACTAGTGGTATTTCAATGGTGGCTTCGGATGCACCGACTATTGTGCCACGACCTTCGGTTTCTTTAACACTGTCTAAGGTGGTTACATTATTTGCTGAATCAACTGTGTTTCTACTACGGGTATGTCGGTTTCTTTACCACCACCTACCACCACATTGCCTATTTCCTCAACTAGTGTTGATTTCCCACCACCGTACACTCAAGAAGTTCCACAGGTTCATGTTTCCTTTGATTCCACTCTCTTTGATCGTGAGAGAATTATCGAGTTGGAACAGGAGGTTTCTGAACAGTCTCGTTTCAATCTACTCCAGAATCAGGCTATTTAATGTGATAAAAGCGGTCTATGAAAACTAAACTTTACCTAGACACTCTAGTTTTAAATTTATAAACCTAGACTCTCCTAATGATAGAGCACTAGACAGACAAGTGTACCTATCGACTATAGTAAAGCCTAATGAAGTCCTAGTATCGAACCCACTGGACACTAGCGTCACCTAAACTAGACTCTGACTCAACTAAACCAAACTGAATTAACTGATTTTTGTGTTTTTTATTTAAATATAAACTAAAGAATACTTAAACTAAAACTGACACTAAAACTAGAGACGGACAAATCGGTTTGGAATTCAAATAGGGAGAAACAACTACCTAGGCAAGGAATCCTACTAGTCAACTTGTAAACTATCATAATTGAATTTATGATTGGTAACCGGATTCTAAAAAAAGAAACTTAAGGAATAACTAAAGAATTCTAGATCACCTCTCGGTCTCACCAACAATACCTAAGAACCCTAAATATCATGTAAAGCTCAACGGTGCAGTGGTTCGGATCACATCCCGACTAACCTTACCTAACTATGCTAAGGTACCCAAAGACTAAATTACCTCCCTGTCTCTCTAATCACAAAACACCCTAAGGTGTAAAGTGGTATTCTTATGGAATTCGGTTATAATTCGGATCTATAAGAATCTAAAGGAATCTAGGTTAATTCACTCCTGTACAATCACTACCCAAACCCGCAAAAGACTAAAACAAACGACACTAAATTAACTCCCGGTCTCTCAAGTGGCAGAATACTAGGTATCTCTAAACTCTCAATTATCATTCCTATGGAATACGTTAACAATAAACCGTAAACTACTTGTGAACACACAGTAAACAGCCTAATATGCGTTCATACATGAAAGACATTCACAAAGACACAAGGAAAAGCAAATTGATTATAAATTAATACCAAATACGCGTATGCATCGCAACCAAATACAATAAAAACTTTACCAAAGCAAAAACCAATCAATAAGTAATCCAAAACCAAAAGTAAAACGAGTCTAAAGTATTCATCCAAACCCAAGCAGCCCAACAAGTTTAGCTATTCATGATTAAGAACAAAGCAAAAATAAAAGAAACAAGTCGGCTCATCGAATTATAAACTATATTCGGCATGCTTGCTTCTTCCCTCTTTGTCGTCCACCGCCAAGCTCAATTGCCACATGGGCAACCCCCTCTCAACTTGCGTCACCAGCTTTCTTCAACATGGGCTTCCTCCCAAAATTATGCGTAGGACCCCCTGTTCAATTGCCTAACCCTTTCTTGCTTTTTAAGTCTTGATTACCAACATCTAAAAAAAACCCTTAATTTATATTCTTTTCAATCCCATGAACCATGCAATCAGTGAACAAATTTCTTTTTCACCAGCCCATTAGAGTATCTTTAATTCGTGTGCCCCGTATTTTTTTTCACTTAAAACTTGATATCATTATTTTTCTTATTCTTGATCATGGCATCTCATAACTATTATCATGTCTTTAGGTTTTTTTGACATTTTATTTGTGGTCTCGGGTAAGCTAACAATTTAATTTAGCTCGATCTCTTTTGACATTTAAGTTCTAGCCGATCCAACCTGTATTGCATATTGAAATAAATAAACACTCAATATATTATTTAACTAAATAATTCTAATAACTTTTATATATATATATATATAAACTTAACTCAAATGGAATTTGAAAATCAAAATTTATAGAATTTGCTTAGAGTTTTATTCGTCGAACTCAAGTTTAATAAAAGTACTCCATATTATCTAGTTGATACTAGAAACTTTTAAAATTTAAATATGAACCAATTAGGAGTACTATTAAATAAAAAAACCCAAAGCAACTCAAAAAGTTAGGAAATATCATATAAATTATGTATATTTTAGATTTTATCACCATTCATCGGCTTATTTATAAAAATCAACTCCAGACCTCCCTTCTTATTGAACAGGGTAAGATTATTGATGCTGTTAAAAAGTACTTTGCATCTCTGAGGGAGAAAAGCTGCGGAGAAGACGCATTAAGAAGAAGAGTAGACGTGATAACACTGATGATGATCCCAGTACATCGAAAGGTGCAGGTGGTGAGATGCCAAGTACTTTCACAAGTTCTTGGCACTCAAGCTACAACTCAAGGGGAGTCAAGTTAACAAGGTTCAAGTAGTGGAGGTGACAAGACTGTAGTAGTTGTTGATGAAGATATTGGTGCTCTTTAAGATCTAGATGATTATGATGTAATGTTAGATGAAGGAGAAGAGTTGGAAGAGGGAGAGATAACAGAAATTGGAGATAAGATTGTTGTTGATGACACCTCGGAAGAAGGTGAGATTGTTGAGGAAGGGGTAGAACATGTGTTACCTTCTCCCGCTCGTGAACAAGTTTGGGTGAATCTTGATGGTGTTGAGTCTATTAATGTGAATGAGGTGTGCAGACAAGTTAATTAGGAAGCTAATGACTCAGAATGGGAGGAACAGCCTAAGTGGAAGGAAGGTTGTGCTAACTGGTTTGTTAGGCAAAAGAAACCAGTTGTTCCACCCTCGTACAAGAAAAGTTATAATATCAAGTTGTTAGCGAATCAAAGAAGGGAATAATTTATTGGTTGTATGATGACAAGCTAAAGCTATTTGTGTTGAGAATTGATGGAATTCCGTACTTTTACAGGTACTTGAAGTCATTTAATACTTTACCCGAATGTGAGGTAAAGGACTTGGCAAGATTGAGGTTGATATACAGAGGGAAAGATGAGTTTGCTGACTGGGTTAGAAAGATTATTTGGAAAGAGGTGAAAGTGAAAAATTTTACCTTATTGAAGCCTCAAAAAGGTAAATTTGTTAAGGATACCGAGAGAGGGGTGAGATCTAACAGGAGATCATGGATGATGGTAAAGTACAAACCCATTAGATATTTGAAGAAGATTCTGATGAAGCCTCTACCGCAAAATGTATTGAAGAATCTTAAGTTGTGGTTCGTTGATTGTAAAACGGCTGAGGGGGTGATGGAGGATGAAGATGAACCGGAAATGTTGAGGGTGTATGATCCGATGCAGTTGGTGAATCTTTCAAAATCTGATTTGCAGGTACTTAATGAGAAAAATATCTTTTGCATTCCTGCGTGAAAGTTATAAGGGAAGAAGTACCAGAGAGTGGCTCAGTTTGTGTGAGACTTGGAGTGCATGCTGGATGCTTCTCTTGAAGATGAATTGATTTTTATTGCAGACTGAAGAAAAACAAGAAGTAGATGGAGTACTGCCAAGGGGGAGTTTGTTGGTGCATTTCGTGTCAGTAGTCCATAAGTTTAATGTTTGTCTTGTCTATAATGAACGATTGTGATATGTCTATGCTTATGCTTATTACGTTTGTCTAGAAGCGAAGTTATGGAAGATCGAAGTTGTGATAACTTCGCCTAGTCTGTATCAGGAAAAGTTATGCAGTTATAAACATAGCATCGACTAGGGTTTTCGTAGACTTCTGGAAGCTGTGAGTTTTTGTGTATGTGTTACAGTGTATTGATCGACACTGATTTGTTATTCAATACAATTAATCATTTGAGTTTAATCCTTGTCTATTTACATACTTGATTATTGTTAATTCTCGTAAACACATACTAAGGGGATTCCGCACCCTTAGAGTTTGTGATACTTCTGTAATCAATCCATGCTAAAGACCTACAACCTAGATCAACAATATTTAGCAGAAATTTTATCACATATTACACTAAAAAAATTAAAACAACAAAAAAAGAATAAAAAATAAATATTTTTGTTTCGTAAATTTAATGAACACTACACAAACTATTTTCTTAAAACAACTAATTCACAAATAATTTAACCTTTCTTATAAGTATTCATCAATGTTTAACATATAACTAAATCTTTTAATCACTTGAAGATCATTGCCTTTACTATGCACTTTGATACCAATAATCTACAAGTCTTTTGGTAACACTAAAACAACATCTTTACCTTCATCTGCATGTACTTTTAAATTTGATTGTATTTACATCGTGTTTGTATTAGCAATTCGTGAAACCAACTTGAAGTTTGATCATTATTAATTATGCAATTAAAGGCTTGGTGCCACATAGTCATTGTAAACACGTTATTGAGCCCAAGATCTAGTCGTAAATCGATATGTCAACTCGTGTAAATATGTTAAAGGAATATACATTAATGGAAGAATACATTAATGGTGGATACGTTAAGCTCTAGAGAGAATCCGGCAGCATAAAGTTACATGAGGAATAAATATGGCACAAATCTCTATGCATATTCACTATGGAAGGCCTATATATAGGCAGCTCTCATTCGTTACACTGTGGTAACGAATGAAGACTCCCATTCGTTAACATCACTAAGGAATGAGGTCTTCTCATAGCGAATGACCTCCCATTCGCTAAACACCCTTAGCGAATGGGCTTACTTTAACGAATGAGCCATCATTCGTTAAACTGCAGTAACGAATGAGCTCATTAACTTAACAGATGAGCCTCGTCTATAACAAATGGACCTCATTCGCTAAGCATGCTTAGCGAATGAGCCATATTACACTAAATATAAAGATAAAACTACCCCTCTCCTATTCGAACACCCGCGGACAACAAATCATGCACTAACAGACTCCCCCTTTTTCGTAGCTTTCGAATACTTTATCTTCCAATACGTTAGCTTCGAATACTTTATCTTCCAATATGTTAACTTCGAATACTTTAGCTTCCAATACGTTAGCGTTGAATATGTTAACGACGAATACGTTAACGTCGATTACTTTAACGAAGAATACTTTGACGATGAAAATGTTAAAGTTGAATACTTTAATTACAAATCATCAGCCGTCATTCTTGAACTCCCCCTTGACTGATGATTCTCGAGCTTGTGCAGACAGACAAAATCTAAGTCTTTTAAGCAAACCAACAACTCATAGCTTCTCGTATCAGATCTCCCCCTCAAGTAAGCATGTCCAGGTGATCATCCCGATCATCCAACTGGCATATGATATGGATCAATCTTTCAACAATCAGCAACAAGTCATTAGCTATCCGTTAGCACTGGTAAAGTAAACATATCTTTACATTTCGACTTCGTCACAAATCTTCATCAACAACCCAATCATTCAATATCTTTCACTTCGGTCTTCACTCTCTCGATAACGTCTATCCCAAAATATCACTCTTTGAAGCTCTTCGACATCCCATTTGCTTGGATGCGCTATTGTTTTGGGCATATGATTCAGAGATCCAACCTCTATTAATCAAAGAATGATCAGATTCTTCATTCCAATGGCAAACTCGTATATTCCTCAATAAGATCAACCCATTCAATATATGTCCCCTTCAACAGAAGTAATCCACCGAATACTCGTAGCCAACATTGTCAGGATCAAAGTCCTTCAAAAAGAAGTAAATGGACAGACACTCGTATCCTACATAGTCAGGTTTCAATCTCGAACAAATCAATCATCGATTGAAGAATATAGCAGTCTTGAACTTAGTTAAATGTAGCTTTGCAATAATGTATTACCACCTGAATTGCAGTAATTTTTCAAGAAACCTTGCAAACATAGGAAGATACCAATCAACATAAACTCCTTGAAATTTTTATCTCCCCAATTTCTTGACAAATTCGGCAAGGTCTTGAACGAAGCTTCAAAAATCTTCAAACAATCTCGTTAACTTAATCGGGTACTCCCCCTCGGTCAGTCGAAACGCATGAAATGTCGGACGGAAAATATGTCAACAAAATTTTCAAGAAGCCTCCTCCTTAAGGTGTGTAGGTCAATGTAGGGTCACTGATCTAAACCTTGTGTAGGTCAATGTTGGGTGATTTAGTGAAATGTGACAAAGGAGTTTCTTAACAAATAATTATGTGTATATATAGTTCTATGGATCTTTTGGAAAAGAGCTTTATTAAACATAATTTGTTTTTATATCTTATTATTGCATAGTCTGAGTAATCTATGAAAAGTGTGGATAGTTTCATTATCTTTTAATAGAAGGACTAGAATAAGAATCGTTGACGAAGTTACTTGGGTGAATAATAATAATAATAATAATACTTACATGATCAACTATACGTAATTGGAATCATGCATTCGATATTAATGTTTATTAATTTTTAAATTAACAAACATATAGGATTTAAAATAATTGTTTGATAATTTGAAACGTCAAAAAGCCATGAATACTTACCATATAAAGGAATTATTATGTTTACTAATATGCCCCTACATTTAATTAAATAAGAAAAAAAAAGAAACAATCTGATTGGTTTAAAATATTAGTTCAACTTCTCACACTAATATGATTTCTCACATGAACTTAACCCTATATATATATGTGTGTGTGTGTGTGAGAAGGATAATTTGAAAAACTCTTGAGTTGTAAGAACTTTAAGAACTAAATATGAACCACATATTTAATTGATTATCTAAGGATTTATGATTCTTAATTAAACATCAATAAAATATTAAAATAAGAAAAAGAAAAAATATTATTAAATGGTGAAGTAGTATTTAAGTAAAAATGCATACATGAAAAAGACAAAACATAAAAGCATTCTCTTTCATTGTGTATTAATATTTATTTTTTTAAAACAAATTATTTTTATATAAAATACATGTTGTAATTGTTCACTAAAGATAATATTTTTATAAAATTTAATGTTTTTTTCAATAACAAACTAATTTTATAAAAATATAATTAATAATTATATACCAACTAGTATCTGTGTCTAATAGCATCTTGCACAAACTACCATCATTTTCAATAGTTAGATTAATCTAATCTATAAAATTATCAATTCATTCTTCTATAGGGAATTACAAACACAAACACATAATTTACCCGCATTACACAAATTATATAAATTACCTAAATGGCAAAAACATAATAAATTACCCCAAGTACACAAATTACCCAAATTACTACACAATACACAAATTGCATAAATTACTCAAATTATATTTACACAAATTATCCAAATTACATCTATACTAATTACACAAATTACCCAAATTACATTAATTACTCAACCACAAAATACAAAAAATTACATAAATTACTAATTACATATACTATAAAAGGTACATAAATTACATAACTCAAAATCTACATATTACATAAAATACAAAATTACTCAGATTACCCAAATTAATTAATTTTGTTTTGTTTTTTTGCTTTATAGTTTGTTTAAAGGACAGTACGAAAAACTTGTTCATGCTACAAAGTTCTCAATTTCTAATACTGAAATAAAAGTTATTAAACCCACATTACATAAAAAAAATAAAATAAAATCAAAAAGTTAACACATCGAAAATTTTTTATTTATTGTAGAAATTTGCAAATGACTTTAGATTAAAAAAAAAACATCAAACAACTTTCATTTAATATAGAAATTCACAAATTATTTTAGATTTGTAAAAAAAATAAAAAAATAATAATCAACATGTTATTTGTAACACCCTAGGCAAATCCCACATCAGTCGTGGACAGGAGAGATCCTTGGTTCATAAGTAAATACCCCGCCTCTTAAATCACCAATGTCTTTTGGGCTTAATGGTAGTGGACAAGAGGAGAGCTTCACAGTTAAGCGTGCTCAGGTGGGAGTAGTAGCAGGATGGGTGACCTCTTGGGAAGTCTCCACTTAGGCAACTAAAAACAAATTCGTGAGCTCTTCATGAGTAAAGCGGACAATATTGGTGGTGCGATGGGCCGGATGTTACAAGTGGTATCAGATCCACTCCTATGCCGTTCGGTACGGTGGGGCAAACCTCATCAGAGACGGTGTCGCGAGTTACACCTTAGGCGAATCCCACATCCTTGATTGGATGGTGGGACAAACCTCATCGAGGACGATGACTCCAAAAGGGGGGGTGTTTGTAACACCTTAGGCAAATCCCACATCGGCCGTGGACAGGAGAGATCTTGGTTCATAAGTAAATGCCCCGCCTCTTAAATCACCAACGCGTTTTGGGCTTAATGGTAGTGGACGAGAGGAGAGCTCCACAGTTAAGCGTGCTCAGGTGAGAGTAGTAGCAGGATGGATGACCTTTTGGGAAGTCTCCACCTGGGCAACCAAAAACAAATCCGTAAGCTATTCTCGGGCAAAAAGAACAATATTGATGGTGCGAGAGGCCGGATGTTACATTATTTAATAGCTTACAGTTACACTAAATTATAATTTGCAAGAATTACCAATAATCTAAACCAACAATAATTCAAAATGAAACCTCATTTTAAATAAAAAAAGTTTTAAAAAATCCCAAACAAATCCTTTTCTAGAAATCCAAATACTTCAAAAAAATCCCAAGCAAATTATGTTAGGTTTTTCGAAGGGTGGTGTTGGTGTTGGTGTTGGTGTTGATTTGCATTACAGCGGTTTGGTGATGGGTATTGTTGGTGATGGTACAGGTGCGGTGAAATTGTGATGAAATAAATATATATAAAGAGTGATTTAATTAGAAGAGAGAATATAATGAAAGTAACATGTGTCCAATTTTGTTAGGAGAGAGAGTGATATTATTATCCTTTTTTATTTTAAAAAATGCATGATGTGGTTAAATTTAGTCCACAAGATTAATTCTTAAGTTCTTAAAACTCAAGTGGTTTTCAAAATAAATCATCCATATATATATATATATATATATATAGGATATAATAAAAACCCACTTGAGTTGAAGATACTTTATAACATATTTTCAACCACATGTTTTTAATTAAAGTTTAAATCTTGTGGTCCATAATAAAATTAACAAAAAAATAAAAAGTAAAAAATTACATTTTACTCTCTTGCAAAATATGTTTAAAAGTAAAAAAAATTGTAAAAAAATTCCGAAACAATTTTTTTTTATTTTTGATGTTTTGTATTAAATGTAACAACATATGTTACATGTGTTTAAAAAACAAAAAAAAATGATGATACATAAGGTTTTCACGGGTTTTTTCAACTCAAAAGGCTTTTCAATCTATACATCTCCTATATATATATATATAATATATATATATATATCTGTGTGTGTGTGGTTAAGTTCAAGCGAGAGGTAATTCTTATAGCGAGAAGTACAAGGATAGTCAGGAGAGATCTCAACATCTAGATTATTAATCAATGATTAAAATAATAGTGCATTTATTTTAATTAATTAAATTTTGAGAGACATTAGAATAAATAAAAAAAAGATAGTTTAAGCAGATAAAAAAATTTATCTTCTTACTTGTCTCATCTAGGGCTATAAACGAACCAAAGATTCAACGAACAGTTTGTGAACCATTTGGCAGAAAGTTTGTTTATGTTCGTTCGTTTAATAAACGAGCGAACATGAACAAGAAACTTCGTTCAATTAGTTAAACAAATGAGCATGAGCATCCCCCCCCCCCCCCGCTCGTTTAGTTGTGTTCGTGAACGTTCGGTAATGTATTCATGAATGTCCGTTCATGTTTGTTTGTATATGTTGTTCATGAAAGTTTTTTGGAGATTTATTTATTTTATCTAAACATTTTATACTCTTTAATTTATTATCCCTAAAATAAACAGGAAATCATATGCTGACAATGTTTTTTGCATTGTTTCAATTACCTTCCTCATTATTCACATTGATGAATAAATTGATCTCAGTCTGTAGGCTCCACCAATTTTATTTGTGTTCGTGAACCGTTAGTGAACACATTCATTTCCTTAATGAATAAACACGAATATGATTCTTGTTTTTGTAAGTGTTCGTGAACACCTTATATCCTTAACAATGAATATGAACAAGGCTTTGTTCGTCTTTGTCTGGTTCGTTTGCATCCCTAATCTCATATATCTCTAAATAAAAGTTCAAAACACAAATATCTAGAATTAATGATTTATAACTTAGAATTTACTTTTTTTTTCACTAAATGTTCTTTTGTTAGTGTGGAATTTATTTTTGCTTTTTTCATCAAAGAAAGTTTATAAATTTATGGTATTTAAGGTAAATTACAACATCTTCATCATTGATCGCATTTCAAATAAAAAATAATGAATATAAAACGTATACACACACTAAAATTTGTGTGTGTGTGAAAATGGATATATCAATTGACTTCTAGCATGAAGCATCCCCTACATACATATATACATACATATATATTTACATGTATATATACACACACGAAATATATGTAATTAATGTTTGGACATGAAAACCCCATATGTCCTTTTAATAATTATTATAATTTGAATTCGAACTATGCCTATCTGTTTTCGCACGCGAGCGGCTAGTGCGAGCCATGTAGGCCACACGCACCGCAACAAACCATCACAACCACACTTGCAAGCTAGTGATCGCGAGCCGACTTGCATGGGGTAAAGAGATGTTAGGCCTAGGGGGAGTGTTTTGACCATTGGTCTTGGAAGGAATAAAAAAAACTTTTTTTGTTTTTAGTTTTTACCTATATAAACCCCATTAACTATAAAAATTACCAACACTTTCAATTCTCACTACACTACTTCAAAAAAAATTACCATATTACTCATCTACCTTATTTCAAAAATATGGATCCATGGGATGAGTGTTACCGACCGGATATGCCTTTCGGTCAGGGCGACGACGGCGTGTTTGGCACCACTGAGATGGAGCATAACATGGGTCAAATGCCACCATCGTCTCCCTACTTTGTTATTACGGAGATGCAAGAGGCTCGTAAGGAGGCCGCCAATGTCAAACAAGCCAAAAAAGGAAAGGAGCAGGAGGCTCAAGTTGAGGCCGAGGAGGTCGTTCCAAAAAGAAAAACAATTCCTTGGACAAAAGTGTAACATTTCGGATTTTTCGTATTCGTATTCGTATTTTCTTACCCGTTCGAGAACGTAATTCGGATCTTTCGTGTCAATAAAATCATGCATTTATTAGTATTTAATTGTGTTTAATTTAGTTTATAATTTTATAATTTTGAAATATGCCAAATAGTCCTTAGAAACTCTTAAAATCGCTTAAAATGTATTTTTGGAACTTCAAGTACTAAAACTGCCAAATTATCAAATTCTGGTGGAAGGAGTCCTTAGCACCGCGCGAAGGAGCGCAGTTTCAGCCAAAATCTTTTAAGATACTCGTTTAATGCTAAATCTTTCCCTAATAGATCTTAAATCACGAAAGTTAAGCTACAAGTTAATTAATCTGCTGTTGAGAAGTGTCTAGGTTCGTTTTCTTGTGATTTGATCAAGATACTGGAGATCACAAGGCCCGATTTCGTCATCAATATATTATTCGTTTACCTAAACGAGTCGATTTCTTGTTCTACAAGTTGAACTACTGATTATTTAAATAAACCACACCTCCAAACCCTAGAATGTTACTGAAATATTACTTTCCTAGCTGTCACCCTCATTAAACCGATGATTTTACCTTCGTTTTTGCTATATTACTTAAAGTTACAAGTATTTGTGTTTAACTTTGCTATATTTCCGACGTTTGACTTCCGTTTCCCATTGATTCAAGCATTTTCCGGGTAAGTTACTGATAAGTTTTTCATTATTACTCATTAGTCAATATCCCTCAATCAATTTCCAAGATTGAGGGGAATTAACGATTCAGTTTGATTCCAACCCGTTTAAGGGCATATTGGTCAACAACTTTGACCAATCGTTTTCTATCACTTCTGGTCGGAACCGACTTTCGGTCCAGAAGAATTTTAATTTTTTCGATATTTTAAGGCTACTGACCAAAACCCAACTTCCAACTCGCTGTTCAGATTCTGGTCAGTACCAGCTCGCTTAAACGTTAAATATCTCATAACCCGAGTTCTAGACATCCGTTTGGATCGATTACAATGGCTATGTTCTCGGTTTTAACTTTAGTTATTTCTATCAAAGTTTCAGGACTGTTCGTTTTATCTCAGACGACGCGTTAAAGAACGATTCGCTTATTTTATTATCTTATATCCTTATTTCTTGCACACTCGCCTAAGCAATAAGGTGAGATATCATTCCCCTTTTATTTTATTGTTTTCAAACGTTTTGAGGACATATGCGTATCTAATTCGTATTTTTAATATATATACACAAACTCGCAAACATAAATATATGTGTATTTCAATTAAAAGCTAATTGCTACTTGTTTAAGTGTTTACTTTATCGCATTCAGGGAGGTCCATCATAATCACATTATAGTATGATCATACGCCGTCTTAGTAGGTAAGCCCGATTCGCATGGCGATGGTCAACTAACACTCACATTTTTATGGTAGTCATAGTAGCCAATGCCCGATTAGCATGACAACGGTTAACTGACACAACTATTTGCTCATGGTTTGATTGATTTATACTCACATTATTTTGTTTGCTCATTTATCATTTAGCATTTATCATTTATTATATATATTATTATTAGTGTCAAACCTGGTGATTATCTCACTCAACATGTGTTGTTGACAAATTATATGTTTATTTTCTAAGCATATGCAGGTTATCAGTTGATTTGAAGCTAAGGTGAAGAACGCATAGAAGGACCTTAGACAATAAAATAAATAATATTTGTTCTATTTTTCTTAGTTTTGGAATTATTAATTGTTTTGAATTATTATTGTAATGTTTGGAAATTGTGCATATATTTGAAAATCTGAAATAAATAAATTAAATAGACATTGCCATATTTTACATTCTATTATAGTAACTTGTGAGTTGTGAACCACGGTTTACACCCCGGCATTTCCGCCTTAGGTTGGGGTGTGACAAAAAGAGGAGAAAACAATTTTGTGTCATGTTTGGGTTGAAATATCCCAAGATTGACATGTCGCTATTTTATTTAACATTTTTTTAGTTTCGTAAAAAATTTTAAAAATGCATTTTAAACATTTGTTAATCTTTATTTAATTGTTGCGGACTATCAAAAGCACTGTATATTTTGGGGCAAAGTGCGAGAGTTGTTCTACACGATGGTGGGAAGTACAGACCATACTGAAAATATTATATCAGGAAGATGGTGCGAAACTCACAAATTTTTCGGAGTTGTCGAATGCGAGCGAGGGGGAGTGAAGATCTTCAAGTCTACAAATTCACATGCAACGAATGGAAAGCCGAAGTGTTCAACAAGTACAGAACGGTAAAAATGTGGGACGAGGCAAATACTCAAGTCGTGCTTGAAATGAGTCGAGTTAGTTGCACCAGACGATGATGGTGGCTAAATGTAAATATTAGTTATTACGTACAGTGCATATGTCTCATCTTTTAGCTCCAATGCTCATGTAAGGATCGACCTAAACGTGGCTGGTCAAGAAGATCAACTACAAGTCCTGTGTCTTCCAATGGGAAGGGACTGGGGGAAAAGATCAACCACAGGTATTGAGGTCGATACGAAATTTTTCAAAGACGTCCATAAAATATTGAGTAGTATCGAAGTGGCTGTCAGGGTGAAAGTTTCAAAAGAAAGGTTTAGGAAGTTAGACTTTCTTATCAAGAACTTTAGCAACCTCTATCCCATGCGTTAAGAGGTATTCGACAAGAATAGGCGCTTTGTTCTAGAGAAAATCAAAGCAGATCAAGAACGAAGGTGAAATGCAAGGGGCGACAGAGATAAAGAATATATATTTTTTTTGTAAATTTTGTAATTTTTTGTTATGTTTTAAGATGTTTAATCTTTTTTTTAATTTGTATTTTTTTTATTTTTTTAGGATGTTTAATGTTTTTAATTATACAATTAGTTTTGTGGTTATATTATTGTGTTATATTAAAAAAAGGAAAAAAAATCAGAAAATTCGTTAAAGCCATCGTTCGTCTGAACAACAACAGGCTCAGGCCGTTTCAGTGGGTGTCCAGTCAGCATCCAGTCGGCACTGCATGACATAATATTATTGGATGGATTCAGAGGATGAATTCAACAACACACAACCTAATATGTTTAAGCTGATAAACGGTGTTCAAGTTACAGCATTTATACCAGAATCCTTATTTTTGTTCGTATTATAGAGCTAAAAAACACATTTTTTCATAAAATTTGTTCATTTTTAAAATAATCTCTGCATCTGATTTCTGATATATATCTCTATTCAATTAAATAATACTAATTTACTTTTTTCATTATATTTATCTTTACCCACTCACAAAAATATGTGGAACGAATATATGGAGTCCGCATATATATGGTATCGCTATTCAATCCATATATAGATACGACATTTTAGAGAATTGGATGGAGTGCAAATTTAATTAAATTTACCATAAGTTACATGGTTGAAGATGATACAGGGATTCCAAGGGTTGAGTTAATCTACAAATGCCAATAAAAATGAGAAGTGTGAGAAGCTATAATTAATTGACATGTGTTAGGTAGGACTACAGAAAAAAATGTATGAAAGTAATAGTACATATTTTCTCTCTTCACATGTAAGTCACATGTTAATTTCCTCATCATTTTAAAACGTCTATAACTTTTTCATATGATATTTAAAAAACAATTCATCATAATAACAAGCATTTTTTTTATCTTTAATATGAGTATCATTTTGTTATAAAAAAATTAAAATAAAAATTATGTCATTGTGTCTTTTTGCTTACAAGTGTGTCTTTTTTCGTCATTGTGTCTTTCTTTCTGTTTGCCATTGTCTTTCAACTCATCATTGTTTTTTTTAATACTAATAATGCAGTTGTGTAATAATAATATGTAAATATAATGATAAAATAACAACAAATTATCTAATACCTAAACACAATTACACAATAACATGAAACGTAAAACATATGATGAATACGTATAACACAATGACCTGAAACGTAAGACACAATGGTTAATACATATAACACAATGACCTGAAACGTAAAACACAATGGAAACTACATATTACGCAATGACTTGAACGTAATACATAATGAACCGTAATACTATTTTTCTCAAATACGTGAATGGCACATGTCAATCTTGAACAAAAGACCACGAACGTATTACACAATGACTACAATATAATGATAAGTAGAAAGACAAATGTTGAGCACAAAGACACAATGACGAACAAAAAGACACAATGATATAATCTTTGTTTTAATTTTTATCTTTAATATGAGTACCAACTGAAAAACACAATAATCAAAATATATAACACAATGCATAGAAAAACCCAATTAAAAAACACAATGAACAACCAAATGACACAATATAAAGAAGCCCACTAATTTTTTTATTTTTATATAACAATATTATATTCATATTAAAAATAAAAAAAAGCTTGTTATTATGGTGACAATTTAAAAAAAAATGTCGTATGCAAACGTTATGGCGTTTTAAAATAATGTGGGAATTGACATGTGCATTGCATGTGGAAAGAGAATGTTATCATAAATGGGTTATTACCTTAATGCCATTCTAATCAATTTTCTTTTCAAATTAATCTCCACCATTCAAATCTTAGATCAATGAATCAGATTCCTTCTCACCGTTCTCATTTTTGTTGTACTTTGTATTTTAATTTTACCCTCCAATATGAATGCTTTTAATAAATTAAATAGATAAACTCAACAACTCAACTAAAATTAAAATATAAATAATTTTATAAGTTTAACCAGCCAACAAACCATTTATTACAAGCCTGTCAACCCATTTAATGCAAAACGTCACTCCACTTAATGGTCTTTCAAATAATTAAATAGTTAGATTAGTAGATTACCACTCACAAATACTTTAGAGTGTTGTTAAACGTACCCTCTTTATGCTATTTTTTGCTGATTGTACCCCCCTCTCCCGAGAGGTCCGAACTTATCAAATTAATTATCATTTTCCCTTAACATTAATTAAGTATTTACATATTAGTTACTCCCAACATTTTTTTAAACTTAATATTCTCCATTCAATATATCAAATTAAAAACTATTAAATTGTTTTTATCAATTTATTTTTAGTAGTATCAACATTAGTTCAGTTACACACACGCGAACACACACATATATATGTATATATATTAATAGTTTACTAAACATTTTTATTACGATTAAGAACAATAAATAAAAGAAGAAAGAAAAAAAACTAAAAACTATACAACTTTTAATTTAATATTTTAAAGGAATAAAATAAAACAATGTGGGTGGGTGGGGGGGGGGGGGGGCTTAAAAAAAAAGAAAAACAGAAAAAAAAATGTTAAAAGTAATTAAAACTTAAGAGGCATGGGTATGACAATTGACAAGTAAGGATGAAAGTATATTTAGCCTAACTCATCCCTTTACACCACCATTAAAATTTAACGTGCATTCATTACCATTAAAAGGAAACCATGAATTGTATCATATTTTATAAATTCAACCAGCAAAGTCATCAACCAAAAACCATTCTTGATTAATAAAATTATAGAATTATTTTGGCAAATAAATTTGAGGTGTATTTTTCGAGTTAAATACAACACCGCACTCCACTTATTGCCGTTCAAATCATCCAATACTTGATTAGTATATCACCGCTCACGAATCCTTAAGATAAATAGGTTATACATACCACATTCAATTTACAAGATCCTAATTACGTCCCATTTAAAATATAATGTACATGAATTGTATATATCCCCACGTTACCGTTAGGAAAAAAACATGAATCATATAAGATTATATAAATTCAACCGCCACTCACGAATCCTTTAGATAAATAAGTTATACAAAACACATTCAATTTACATGATCCAAATTACGTCCTGATTAAATTTGAATGCACATGAATTGCATATACGCCCAGTAACGTTAAGAAAAAACATAAATCGTATCTGATGTCACAAAATTCAACCCGCTAATCCAATAACTTAGACTAAATAAAAACATAGAGTTATTTTGTAAATTAAATTTGAGGTGTATTTTTCAAGTTTAATTGTTTAAATTGTTTACTTGTGCCAAGCTTGATCAATTTTACCCGTTTAATAAAACATCTAGACCAATCAATCCGCTTGTAATTAATTTTCAAAACATTTTTATAAGTTCAACCTGTCAACCAGCCATTTATTATATACCCATCGACCCATTTAATACAAGACGCCACTCCATTTATAACCGTTCAAATCATTCAATATTTGATTCGTTGATCAACACGCATGAATCCTTTACATCAAAAAGTTATGTACAAACCGCATTTAATTTACACGACCCTAATTACGTCCCAATTAAAAATGAACGTACAAGAATCGTATATCCCCATTGTCGTTAAAGAAAATATATGAATTACATCATATTCAACCAATCACTCACATAATCCTTTAGACAAATAAGTTATACAGATAACATCCAATTTACATGATCCTAATACGTTCTGATTTACATTTAATGTACGTTAATCGTATATATGTCCCATTGTCGTTAAGAAAAAAACATGAACCATATCATATATTACAAAATTCAACCCGTTAACTAGGACTCTCATAACATGTTTGACACGACACGATAAGACACAATGACATGTGGTACTAAACACGAACACTAACATGTTTAGTAATAGGTTAACCTGCTAAGACCTGTTAAGGGACCTGTTTAAAGACACAATGAAGAATACATGTCTAATGAAACAAAAATTTTCAAAACGAGCATAAAAGTCTTTTAATACATAATCCATAACATAGTTGAAACGTAAAACCACAAATCTTTAACATACTTAAAACAAAAATCATAGAAGCAAATCATAACATCCATTAAAAATACAATATCAGGTTATGACAGGAATGAGTAAAACGTCGTACGTAAGTATGACTTTAGGTTTAGGGCTTTTAGTTTCGGGTTGGTTCTCGGGTTTGATTTATAAGTTTCGGGTCAACCCAGAAAACCCGAATAAACTTTTAGTTTTGAAATTAAATATATTTTTAGGTATAATAGACTTAGTCTTAGTCACTAAAGTTATCAGAATTTGAGCTAATCGACTGTTGTCATTCCAACTGTTATGGATCAATTGTTTATTGCTAATTTATGTTTTCCGTTTATTACTAATAACAAACATAATCGAACAACGAAGTCATGTCTGATTGAATACGATTATAGTTCGAGTTAATTACTTAGTTTACTCTTCTTTTGAATTGTTTTATGACTTTATCAAGCTATGATGGTTTGTTATTTGATTATTTGCTTTACGAGCAAAGAAGATTATATTGTTTTAATTTTAGCATTGAAGTTTTTTAAAATTTTTTTGTTTTTTGTTTCATTTTCTAGGATACTCGAAACCCGATTAACCCAACCCGAAAAACCCGTGAGAGATTTGGGTTGGATTTCGGGTTAAGATTTAAAACTTTGAAACCCGAAGAACCCGACCTGAAAAACCTGTAACCGAAAAACGAACCCGAAGAACACCCCTAACGCTAACCCAATACTGAAATCCATTAACTTGATTAAATGAAAACAAAGATTACATTAATTTGATGTATATTTTTCAAGTTGAACTGTTAAAATCGTCTAATTGCGTCAAAGTTAATCAATTTAACCCGTTTAATGAAACAACTCGACCCATCAACCCACATATAACTAAAATTCAAAAAAAAAGTATAAGTTCAACTCGTCAACCAGCCATTTATTACGAACCCGTCGACCCATTTAATGTAAGACACCACTCCATTTATAACCGTTGAAATCATTCAATACTTGATTCGCTGATCACCACGCACGTACACGACCTTAATTACATCCCAATTAAAACTTAACGTACATGAATCGTATATACCCCATAGCCGTTACAGAAAAAACATGTATCATATCAGATTTTGAAAATCCAACCCGCCAAATCGTATCAACTTACACGACCCCTATTGCATCTCGTTAAATCTCAACGTCCATGAATCGCATAGACACCACATAATGGTTAAATAAAACACGAACCATATCAGATGTTTTAAATTCAACCCGTCAATCTGTCACCCAGTTATCATATATCCTCCAGATTAAAATTTCTGCCTATATATATACATATTCTCCCCATGGTCCCATTCCCAATAAATTAAGCTTGAAATAGTTAAAACCATCGAATCATCTTTTTCCCCAAATTCTCGCCTTTTCTTCTTCAATTCTCTCTCTCTCTCTCTTTCACCTGTAAACCGTCGCCACCGCCGGCGATGATCTTCCGGCCATAAACCCACCAAGAAATAACCAAAATATTAACACCCAGAAAAAAATGGGCAAATACATCAACCGGAACTCAAAACCCACCAACCAGGTTTCTTTGATCGACGGCGGTGTCCGTACACGCGCCAGGACTTTGGCTCTTTGGCAAGCCACCGGATCATACATTCAGCTCCGAAGCCGCCGGCTCGTTAAGTCGGCTGACCCGAAACCGGTTCCGGCCAAATCGAATAAGGGCTGTGGCAAAGGTGTTAACTCGGCTGGGGTTAAGGGTAATTCTGGAAATTCGTCCGGGTCGGGTCGGAAAATGGTGGGTGTTGGTGAAGAGAGTTCGATTAGGGTTTCTGATGATTTGGGAATTGATGGCGATGGGTCGTTTGGGGAGAACGTGATGGAAATTGAAGCTAATGGAAGGTGAGGATTGTTATTATTTTTTGTTGATTTTGTTTTGATTGATTCAATTTTGAATTAGGTTTATTTCTTTTGTGTTCTTCCCCAATTTTGATTCAATTTTTGGGGGTTTTTTGAATTTTTGGCTTATTTTTTCTGGGATTTTGTTTTCATTTTAATTTCTTAACCAAAAAGATTGTTTTTTTTGCGTATTAATTTTTTAACAAAATATATATATATATATATATATATTTTCGTATCAATTTTTTACCTAAATGATTTTTTTAACAAAAATTTTAACATGAAAGGGGTTTTTTTTTTCATATTAATTTCTTAACCTAAAAGATTATAATTTGAACTTTTTCCAATTTGCGATTAGTGATTTGGTTTAAATTTTTATCATTCTTTTTTTCATATCAATTTCTTAACATGAATGATTGTAACATAAAAGAATTTTTATTTTTCATATTAATTTCTTAACCCAAAAGATTTTAATTTGATCTTTTTCCCTATTTGAAACCAGTGATTTGGTCAAAATTATGCCCCTTTTGGTTAAAAGTGGTGAGGATGTTGGATCTGTCAGTTGGTTTGGAATAAATTTTGTTTTGAAATGAATAATGATTGCATTAATAAAAGTGAGGTTCTTCATTTCTGAATTCTGATGTCTGAGGAGTATATTCATCTTTCTTTGAAAAAGCTTCTTCCAAAAGGGCTTTTTCTGCCCACTGTCACTCGTTGGTTGTTTCACTCTGCAATAAAAATAACAATCAAAACTTTTTTTAAGGCTGAGGGGTGTGGGGGCTTTAATGGGGGCTCCAACCAATAATATTATGACGTGTGGCAGAGAGAGAAACTGGATAAGGGGGGTGTTGGAGCCCCTGTTGGAGCCCCTGGCCCTGGTGTGGAGGGGCTCCAGCAGGGGCTCCAGCGATTTTTTTTTTATTTTTTTATAAATATATTCAAACAACGTATTATTAAAAAAACTCATAAATTATTAAAAAAACACACATTAATAAATAATGCCTAATCAAAGTATCGTTAGCACCCGATCGATCACGATCACGAGGTGGTGCTCTAACTCTCGGGACTCGAGGTTGATGGGCTTGATTTTGCAAGAGATCCACCACGGTTGCGGTCAAAACTCCCCCTACATGAAGAAGCAAATCATCCTCTTCGGAGGAGTCGGAATCAGACGAGTACCACGACATTTTTTTTGTGTTAGTTTTGAGAGGATTTTAGGAGGAAAGGTGTATAATTGTGAAATTAAGTATATTTTATAAAGGTATATATTTATAGTTTAAGAAAATATTTTTTTTTAATTTAATATGAGCTCAACGGCTCTTTTCCGTAAACCTATATAGAAAAAATATTTTTTTTTGTTTTTTTTCGGCTCCCAACGGTCCAAAATACCTCAAAAGGTGTGCTCCTCTCTCTCTTCTCCCGCTAACCAGCTCACGCCTGCATTGTTTTTCGCGTTAGCGCCCCGTTAGCGCCCCCATTAGCGCCCCGGTGGTGTGGTGTTAGCGCCTGGAGGCGCGAGCGGAGGGGCTCTAGCGCCCCCGTTGAAGCCCCACACCCCTCAGCCTAATCAATATTTTACCCAAATTTTGAAAAAGGCTCCAACTTTCATATAAAGAAATCATCTTTCTTTAATCTTGATTGTCAATATTCAAATGCCACTTTTATTACTAATTAATCCCTTGTTCATATATGGGGTTTACTTAATCCTTTTTAAATCTTGAATATTAATATCTAAATGCGAATTATTGTATTACAAACTATTAAACCCTTGTTCATATTTGTTCTTGAAATAGAATTTACATATTTAGTCTTTTAATTTGATCATGGTTCTTGAATGCTCTTTGACTTTTGTGTTTGTTTGACTTTCTTGAAATAAATACCAAATTAACCACTTTAATGACATCATTTCATTGGATACCTTTGAATTACATCAATCATGCAAAATTATGTTTGGTGATTTGATATTGGGATCATAATTTCTAGTATATAATTTAACACTTGTAGGACCCTTCAAGAATCTTATTTTAAGTTATCTTATAAGTGCACTTTTACTTTTATCTAATTAGGTGTGGCTGTTGCAACTTGTTAATTATTGATTTATTGTTAGGTCTAATTAAATCAGTGTTAATTGTTGTTGTGACAGGAGCACTCCCGAGACCACACCGAGCAACCTGATTAGAGATCCTGACTCTGTAACTACTCCTGGTTCCTCTACAAAACGGGCTTATTCTAATAATGCTAATTACCGAGTTCAAACTTCTGCACCGAGGGTCATCCCGCTAACAGTTGAACTGGATGCTATGTTCACCGAGCCAGAAAAGAAGCAGCAAGAACTGTTTATTGAAAAGTATATATTCTTTACTTGTCCAATATGATTACGTAATCCTACATGTGGGTTGGGTAACGGGTCAAAAAGCATATTTGGGTCGAAACAGAGGATCTTTTTGTATGGGTCGTAGTCAAACGGCTCGGACAGGGTTGACCAGCAAACACTTTTAGTCGATTTGTAAAAATTATTAACTTTTTTTCTTTTTTCTTTTTTACTGCGTTAATTATGGTTATAAAATAACACTATTGCAATTACAATATAATTATTCTTTCTTATATATTCTACATGGTCAAAGTCTAAAGGGCTAGACTGGGTTGACCAGTAAATGCTTTTTAGTCGGGTTTTTAAAACTTTTATCAATATTTTTGTGTTAATAATGATTATAAAAAGCCATTATCGCGATAACGATAGCTATTATTATATACTCTATCGGGTCAAAGTCGAACGGGTCTGGCTGTGCTTACCGTCAAACACTTTATTGCTGATTTTTTGAAATTTATTAATAAGTGTTGTTTTGCATTACCAAATGGTATCACAGCAATAACAGTGTACTTGGATCTCCTGGTTCTCTTTTAGCTAATATCATTTGTTTCAAAATGTTTTGCAGGTACAACTTTGACCCTGTGAACGACAAGCCTCTACCAGGACGTTACGAATGGGTGAAAGTCAATGGTACCGAGAATGCTAATTAGAATCACCAGTGGGATCGTCGGGTTGGGTCGTCGTCTTGTTATAGTTTTTCAGTTATAATCTTAATTAGTTGAAAATATGGGTAGAAATGACTTTTGTAAAGAAGAAGTAGGACCCATGAAATACCTAGCTTAGTATCTAGCTTAATGATCTGGAACATAAGAAAAAGGAAACAGGTTTTTTAACAGATCATCTGCTCAACTCAACTAACAGGGGAAGAAGATAGTGGTGGTGGTTGCTTAAAGAATGACTCTAGGTTAGTTTTTACTTAATTGACCTTTGTTGTCTTTGCTTTTGTACTAATGAAAGACTGAAAACAACCCCCCCCCCCCCCCCCCCCCCCCCCCCTTAATAATAAATTATGACTTTGATTATTAGATTTTGTTTGTTTGTTTCAACGTTAAGAGGTTTTTGATGTTTTACATGAATGTGCTTTGTGGGAGTGGTTGGTGTAGCAGCCTTTTTGGGAAGAATCTTGTCTTCTCAACAATTGTGTCAGTGGTAGAGAATCTTGTTATTTACTTGAGATATTGAGCTTTAAAAGATTTTTTTTTTATTAAAAGTAACAAACATTTTTTTTGTAAATCCATCTATTTTTGGTAAGGAAAACTTAAAACATAGCTTGTTTCAAGCTCTTTTGGTAAGAAAAACATGGAACGTCGCTTGTGTTTCGAAGGAGATAGTGTAACCAATCTTTATTAGAAGCAAGCAATTTTTTTTTGGTAAGTAGAACTTATATATGATGTTACTTTATAAATTTTATAACATTTTTTTAACAGTAATGATGTATTAGCTTAAAACATTTTTGGCTAGAAAGAGCGAACCAAATAACAGGATTACATGAAAAAGGATTACTTGAAAAGTGAAGGGGAAAAAGGATTACTTGAAAAGTGAAGGGTTTTTAAAAAAATTGATTTTATGTTTTTGGTAATCAATCTTTGGATATTTGTTGATTATACTTTGCATGATTTAAAAAAAATGTTTGGTTTATTTTAGATAAATTCTACTTCATAGATAGTGGTATTGATTAAATGGGAAGAAAATTCAGTTTTGAGTGAGGTAAATCTTGAATTTGACTGCTACAAGGCCATTCGGTGTGGAATTTTTGGTATCATTGGGATGTTGTGGCGTTTGTGGAATTTTTGGTATCATTGGGATGTTGTGGCGTTAATGAGATCCCCCCCCCCCCCCCCCCCCCCCGGGTTCACTAGTGACATGAGGGAAATGAGCACCTCACTCAGCTCATTCTTCTTCCTACTCAAATCATATTTAAAAAATAATACAAATTTTTTTATTATTTTTTTGTTTTTAAATCATAAATGTAATGGTGTAGAATGATGGAGAACTAGGTATAATGTGAGTTGAGTAATGATATTGAATGATAAAAGAAAAACTGAGGTGACATAGACTTCGCAAATGATAAAAGATAAGGAGAATAACGCGTAACATACACATAGCCTACATATTCATGAAGAAGATTGAAATCCTAGAAATGCTCTCCCTATTCTAGTGGTTGAGCTAATGAAGTTTATGTGCTAGTGGGATCGAATAGTTCTTTTAAGTGGAATCATGATAGTTGAAAACAATATTGGTAGCTTTATCTTTAGCATTCTTTTCTTAATTTTATCTTCCAATACTAACAAAAAAAAATGTTGAAGCTTAGGTGTTAAGCCTATATTTTACCTAATTCCTAATCTCTCATACCATTCATTCTAGCTATTCATGGGTCAAAACCATTTTGTCAAATGGGTTATAACGTAGTGTGGATTATATTCATTATTTAAATCAATTGTCATTTTTATACCTAAGGTTTGACCAACTACACAATTTTGGTACTTTTTTTTAAATTTCTTGCAAATCAACACCTTGTGTTTCTAAAATCATGCTATTTTAGTACTTTTTGTTAACCCTGTTTATTTTTTTTCCATTAAGTATACATTAAATTAATTCACAACTATATTGAGAATCACAACTGAAATAACATACCTTATTTATCATTTGACAAAACCTGTGTAATACACAGGTTCAAAAGCTATTATCTAATATATAATTATTGGGCCTTTTAGCGGGTGTTTATGGGAAGGGTATAATGGTAATTGTGGGTTTGGAGGCAGGTTGACCCTTGTTTTAGAATTTGAAAATTAGAATGGGTATCTGTGGAGCAACTGCTAATCCAAGTCTGTAAAAATAGAAAATGGTGGATAAGTTTAAAATCAGATAGAGAAAGCAACCCATCATCAAGGATAACATAGGTGAAAGTGCAACAGGGAACATGTGGTTTGCTGCACCCATTTTTGTCCATATTGCTTCTGGTCCTACTATAACAATGATGGTTCGGGTATGGCAATCATAAACTTGTCATCAAATTATGTATATAGGGTCCTACCAGGGACACCCCCACACCACCCTAATACGTCGCGTATAAGTCTATACGCGGCGTATTAGGGTACGATTTGACGTCCCAGCCTGGCTCTGTCATAGGGTTGTCGTATCGTACCCTAATACGTCGCGTATAGCCCTATACGCGGCGTATTGGGTTTTGTATATTATTGGAGCCCGGCTCCCTCCCCTCCCTCTCCGTCCTTTCTCTTTTCTTTTTTTATTTTTTTACCTCACCCTCACCCTCACCCTCACCCTCACCCTTTTCATTCAACCAACACCAACAACCATATATATCCAGAGTCGGACGAGGAGATGCCGGACGGCGCTAACGGTTAGTCGGTGTTAAACCAGGTTTTGTTTTATCTTTTTAGTATATGTTAGGACATAGTTGTACATGTTAGGACCGAGATTTGGTGAATGGTTTACTTTTGAAATTTATCTAGGCACCGACCGTTACACTACACCAAGCCTACTATATAGACACCACCTATATGAGCCTGAACTGTTTTACGTACTGTTACCGTTATTGTTAAATTTTTTATTATATTATTACTATTAAAGTATTAAATTTATTATTACGATATAATTATTAGAAAATATTATTTTTAATAAAATAAAATACTATTATTGTATTTATTAAAATAGTATTATTATTATTATTATTAAAATAATAAAATTAAAATACTATTAAAATATTAATTATTATATTATTATTATTATTATTATTATTCTAAGCATATAATTATCAGTATTAAAAATTAATTTTTATATTATTATTAGTACTAAAATATTATTATTATTATGTACCTGATGTACGCCAGAGATTCAGATGCCGGTGTTAGGCGCCGATGCAAGACATTCGGAGGTACGTTCGTAGAGCGTATAATATAATATAATATAATATAATAATATAATAATTATATTATATTATATTATATTATATCAAACGAGTGTTGTTTATGTTAGTGAGTTTTTTTAAAAAAGCCAATCAGTGTTGTCTTATTATGGTTTTTTTTTCTTTTTTTTCTTTTCTTTTTTGTTATCATTAATGTTATTTATGGTTATTATTAATATTATGTAAGACCCCAAATCCCGAAAATCCTACAGTTGGTATTCATGCAAAATACTTACAAAAATTCTTAAACTCAAAAACGGTTCATTCCATTAAAATAACCAATTCAGAGTATCAATCAGCGAAAATCATAATTATTAAAACAAGTTCCCAAAACCCGGGAATTATGCCCAAAACCAAACTTCAATGTATTTAATAAAACTTTAAAAAAATATTGTTCATCATTAAAACTTCCGACTAAGTATGCCCTCCACCGTCCAAGTAACCTGGTGCACGTCCAAGCGGAAACGCATCCTCCTCCTAACCTGAAACTCACACTAACATGCACACAAAGTCAGCTTGAGCTGAGTGAGTTCAAGTTTTAATAATTGACATCTAAAATAATAATAATAATAATAATAATAATAATAATAATAATAATAATAATAATAATAATAATAATAATAATAATAATAATCATTCTAAGAGTTTTAAAATAAACGGGATACAACAGTTAGACAATCATCATGAATAAATAATCATACTTATATATATATATATACACATCCATATAATTATATCCCTATAATTATCATCCAAGTAATAACATTAGGGTCGAGCACACGTACAACCCAAACACGTAACATCTCATCCAACGTATGCAAACATAAAGTAGGCATACGTAAACATCCTTAGTCAATAACGACTAATAAACATCGCCAATTATTGACCATACAATAATATATGTATAAACATACATACAAACATACAATAATATTATCCCAAGGCCTACCCTACACAAGTAAGCCCATACAAAATAATTTAAATGATTCATCAAGCAAAATCACTTAGGTGTGCATGTGATGTGCTAAAAGTAGTTTAATATTTATTAACTAAATTAACTAAAAATAAACACTAAGTAATACTCTAGACTCTCTAAAACTCGACTAAACTACTAACCGGTAAGTGAACTAATCGAATCTAGTAAAGCTAAGTAAGTTCGGATATCGAACCCACGAGACTCTCTAAATTACGTTTATTAGCTAATTAGACTTGACTACAAAACACGACTAATTAATTATATTTATTTGGGGGGTTTTTATTAAAAAAACTAATTTAAT
Organism: Bidens hawaiensis; assembly: GCF_021521415.1. NCBI lineage: Eukaryota > Viridiplantae > Streptophyta > Magnoliopsida > Asterales > Asteraceae > Bidens > Bidens hawaiensis. The sequence goes on from NW_027500970.1 coordinate 45,980, forward strand.
ACTATAATTAAAAACTAATTAAGAAAATAAGTAATTTAAACGAAAAAAAAGTTTGTTGTGAAAATAAGATGATGATGAGAAAACTACCTAGGCTAGAATCCCCTAAATTTCAGTTATGATTTAACCCGGGAAAATATTTAGTTATGGACTGGGATCGTAAAATAGACACTTAAAAGAAAACCCGAACAGGACCCCTGACCCTTCTCAAGAGACACCTATGGGTTTCTAACAAGTTTTAACGCACACCAGTATTAAAAATCAAGTTCCCTTACGGTCACCTAATTAATTATGATCTAGTTCCTTTATACGAAATCCTACCTTACAGCGCGGAAATCAAAGGCAATTTAAAATATTTAATTGATTCAATAGACAATAATAAATAATCAACCCTAGACGGACTCCTTACGAAGAACTAAATCTAACAAAATTAAATAATAAAGATCTATCAATAACCTAGCACTTTACAAATTTTAGGTTAGCAGCACACTTAGGTTTATTTAACAATATTATTCCTATGATCTTATCATGAAATCAACCATAAAATAATCAAGAACACAAAGTAATTGATCTAATAGCACCCTATCATATGACAAACAATAATCAAGGAAAGCTATGGAATAAAACTCATCAAACAATCCTAAATATCCATATGCATCAATTAATTATAAATAAATCTTTTACTAAACCATATAAACCATAACAATAAATAAATCCCAAGTCAAATCAAAACATCAAAGTAGGTTCATCATAAGCCTAGGCGGTCTAAGAGTTTAGCCAACAATCATACTCAAGAACAAAAGAAAGTAAATAGGTTTAAACAATAAATTCATGACGAAAATAATGGATTCAAACCGAATAATAACGATGTTTGGATGAGTATGTGTTGAACCCGAACGCTTCTCTACTCGAACCAACGCGTTGCTTCACTTTTCTCTCTCTACTTGCGGCTGCCCTTGACTTCTGGCTCCTCCTTTTCTCACGAAATTATCTTTTTTCCGATAGAGCTCTCTTTTGTCTTTTTATAAAACCCCTATGGCGGTTCCTTCTGCCAAATATATATCAACCACTTTTTTTTTCTAGTAAAATTATAGCCCACTTCTTCAAATAATCCACCGACCCTAACTTCTAATCTTTACTTTTACGTTTTATGTTGTCAGCCCAATAAGCCTATGTGCAGCCCAATTAATACTAAACTTTGATGAAACACATGATTTCCAATTTAAATGCTCTGTATCTATTAATTCTTCACTCATGACCCAAATCAAAAGAAATAACATTAAGCCACATAAATTTCATTAACACTCCATTAAACTTTTTAACTTGATTTCATAAATTTGAACTTCAATTCTTTAATTCACCTGCATATGAATATAGACAACAAAACAAATCAAATAATGTCTCATTTAGTTTTCATTTAATTTCACTGAATGAATATATTTTTAACATTTATATATAACATAGAGCACGTCAGCTTAACTCAAAATTAATAAAAGCACTCCATATAAGCTCATTCTCTCTATCTAAAACCATTAAACTCACATGTGAACCAAATATTAAAAATATTCAATAAAAACTTGGTTTAAAAGCACTTAAAAGTATAGAGAATATTTATATAATAATATGTATAATTGAGACCACATCAGCATGTTAGCCCAAAAACTTAAAAAGAGTAAAAAGGGGCATCATGAACTCACCTGACACAAGGCACGATTTCACCACAAGCTAGAGGACCCCTAAGTTTCCCCAAAACTCAAATGCCTGTAGGTTTACATACAAACATTACTAACGACATCGAAAGGACTCGTTTATCCTACGAGACGTTCTAACATGGTTCGAGTTACCTAAAGCCTCGACCTCATCAAACTCAATCATAACAGCCACTAGGGCCTTACATTCACCTACACGACCCTTAGATACTCCCGGGAATAGAGAATTCGCAAATTAACCCCATGGAAGCACTAGGTGACACTAGCACGCGCGCTTAAGAGTTGTTTAGGCAATTAACATCCAACTCAGCCCCGTGTGGACCCAATATGATAAATTTACAGCCAACAAGTCCACACGATGCTACACGAGTCAAATGGGTCGGTAACCCGCAAGCACAACGCACCAACTATTAAATAAAATTGAATACGCGTTGTACCGACCCGTTTGAGTAACCGACAACCAATTCAGCCCCATTACTTATAAAAATCATTTTCCAACAGCCCGTACATTAAACCGAAGCTATCCGAACTGAATTGGTCATCACTTACTTCATTCCTCGCGTTAAACGCAACAAATCACTATTCTAGACAACCGAAAACTAGTTTTCAATCCACAACTAGTTGACCAATCAAACGAACACCAATGGACATAATTTTAAAGTATGTTATACTAGACATACCTAGGAAGATGTTGGTGCAAAAACCTCAACCAAAACAGTCCCGGACTTGCTCAATTGGACAGCCACTCGGTTAGCCTAAAACAAGCCATTTATCGATCAATAAACGAGTTATAATGACCAATTAAGGTGTAAAAGACTTGTAGGAACATGGGACTAACCTTCAGTTGAAGTTTCACGCCCTAATATTGGCTGCAAAAAAGAAAAACGAGGGTGGTTGGGGTTGCTCTTTCTCGGTGGTGGTGTAACTCTCCTGTGCACCATTCAGGGTCCGGCTAGCATAGTAATCGGATGGAAGTGTTTATCCTTCCGCTGTCCAAGAACCGCTCCGACTGCGAAGTCGCTTGCATCACACATCAACTCAAAAGGAAGCGACCAGTCAGGAGCAATCATGATCGGGGCGTTAACGAGTTTGTCTTTTAAAAGATCAAATGCCTCGATACACTGCTCAGAAAACACAAATGGGGCATCCTTCTCCAAGTGTTTGGTCATGGGTCTCGCAATCTTAGAAAAATCTTTAATGAACCGGCGATAGAACCCAGCATGACCCAGAAAACTCCGGATGGATCTCACGGAAGTGGGCGGGGGAAGATTAGAGATGGTATCGACCTTCGCTCGGTCGACCTCTATCCCCGCACTCGAAATACGATGCCCTAAAATGATGCCCTCGCGTACCATGAAGTGACACTTCTCCCAGTTAAGAACTAGGTTGGTGTCAACGCATCGGGCCAACATCCTCTCAAGGTTGGAGAGACACTGATCGAAAGAGCTCCCAAACACAGAAAAATCTTCCATGAACACCTCCATGGAGTCCTCGATCATGTCATGAAATATAGCCACCATGCACCTCTGAAATGTGGCTGGAGCGTTACACAGTCCGAACGGAATACGTCGATAGACAAACGTACCGTATGGGCAGGTAAACGTTGTTTTCTCCTGGTCATCGGGAGCAATAGGAATCTGAAAGTACCCGGAGAAACCATCTAAGAAGCAGTAGTACTGCTGACCTGCCAAACGCTCCAACATCTGATCAATGAAAGGTAGAGGAAAGTGGTCTTTCCTCGTGGCATCATTCAGTCTGCGGTAATCGATGCAGACCCTCCAACTGGTCACAGTCCTAGTGGGAATGAGCTCGTTCCTCTCATTGGTGACGACAGTCAAGCCACCCTTTTTGGGAACCACTTGGACTGGACTAACCCACAAACTATCAGAAATGGGAAAATGATCCCCGCATCAAGGAGTTTGATGATCTCCTTCTTCACGACCTCCTGCATCTTCGGATTAAGCCGCCACTGCGGCTGAACGACAGTCCTATAATTATCCTCCATGAGGATTTTATGCGTGCAAAACGAAGGGTTGATACCCTTGATGTCGATAATCTTCCATGCAATGGCCTCCTTGTGCTCTCGAAGCACCCTCAACAGTCTCTCTCTCTCGACCTCCGTCAAAGCAGATGCGACAATAACCGGCAACTTCCTCTCCTCGTCCAAAAACGCGTTCTCCAGATGGGCAGGTAAATCCTTAAGCTCTAAGGAAGGAGGGGGGCTCTCGACAGAAGGTCGGTCCATCGGATCGTCACGTACGATCCCAGCAGACACTTCAGACTCAGGGTGATGTGACTCGGCGTCATCTTCCGTTGACTGATCGGTCATGGCAACTATCTCAATCTCCGGAATGTCCCTATCGAGAATCTGAGTGTCGGAGGCAGATCCTCCACAGATCTCGCTGAAAAACTCCCCAACATGCTCCATGATGGTATCAATAAAGTACAGGGAGTCATCAGCAGACTTGGGGTGTTTCAGTGACTGTCGAACGTCAAAGGTGACGTTCTCATCCCCAACTCTCAAAATCAACTTACCCTCGCAGACGTCGATCAACGCCTGTGCAGTGGCAAGGAATGGTCGGCCTAAAATCAGTGGTACGCTATCATCATTGTTCATGTCCAGAATGACAAAGTCTACCGGGAAGATGAACTTGTTGACATGAACTAGCATGTTCTCGACCACCCCTCGAGGGTATTTCACAGAACGATCAGCAAGCTGGATACTCATCCTTGTCGGCCTCGATTCGCCTAGACCCAGCTTGCGATACACAGAATACGGCATGAGATTAATACTGGCACCGAGATTGGCCAGCGTATGAATAACCGTATCATCACTCAAGATGCAGGGAATCGTGAAACTCCCTGGATCGGCCATCTTTTCTGGTAATTTCCTCTGTAAGACCGCAGAACAACTAGCACTCAATGGGATGGAAGCGACCTCAGCAAGCTTCTCCTTATTCGAAAGGATATCCTTGAGGAACTTCGCGTGTTTAGGCATCTGAGTCAGTGCCTCTCGGAATGGAATGTTAAGGTGAAGCTGCTTCAAAAGACCAAGAAATTTGGAATTTCGCTCCTCATCTCTGTCTCTGTGGAGTCTCCCGGGGTATGGTACTCTGGGCTTGTAGACTCTCGGTGGCTCGCTCGGTAGCTGCTGTCTCTCGGCCTGTGCCGAACTCCCTACGGTGCTCCTCTGATGCACCTGGGCCGGTGGAGACTCCATCTGAATCTCCTCATCCACCTGCTCCTCTGCAACTACTGCAGGCTCCTCGACGACTCCTCCTCTAGACCTCTGCTGAATCTCGGGCTTATCTCGTGCCCCTGCACCGCTCCTCGTTGTCACAGTTTCTGCAAATCCCTTCGGGTTCTGCTCTGTGTTACTCGGTAGCGTACCCTGCGGCCTCTCGTTCAATTGACTGGCTATCTCCCCCATCTGCCGCTCGAGACTCTGAATCGACGCTCCTTGATTCCTCATGAACAGTTCGTGCTCTCGAAACTTCTCCTGCGTCTCCTTGTGTCGGGAATCCTCACGCGTCATAAGCTGCGACAACATCTGCGTCTGTTGCGCCATTATCTCTTCCAAAGTGGGCTTCTTCTCCCCACTGCTCGCTCCCTCGCCGGCATCCTGAAATAAACTCTGACGTTGCTGAAAACCGGGCTGGTTGCCGCTCCTCTAGTTGTTGTTTTGATTGCCTCTCCATCCCAAATTATAAGAATTGAAAGAATTTAGATTTCGGTTTGGATTTCCTATGAAGTCTACGGCCTCCTCTTGCGAACTGACTGGGCACTGAATGGTATCATGCCCACCTCTGCAGATCTCACACAACTTGCTCTCCGTTTGCATGTCCTTCACCATCTTCGCCAACGCCTCGACCTGTGCCGTCAGTGCGGTGGTGGTGTCCACCTAATGCATGCCTCGTGAGATGGAATCGACGGTCTTACCTCCTCTGGCGGGTAGTCTCTGGTATCCATTCATAGCTAACCCGTTAAATAAAGCGATACACTCATCAAGGTCCTTAGTCGTCAATAGATTTCCTCCCGCCGCCGTGTCGAGCATACTCTGCGTCGCGTATGTCACTCCATTATAAAACTTCTCGACAACCGCCCAATCTTGCAAGCCGTGGTTCGGGCACAATGCTAATAGATTCTTAATCACTCCCAGGTCTCGTAGAAACTCTCGGTGTCCTCCATCTGAAAAGAATGTATCTGATTACGTAGACGAGCGGCCTTAGCCGGAGGATCATACTTCTCAAGAAATTGGGTCTGCATGGCAGCCCAAGTAGCTATAGAGCCCTGTGGGAGGGACTCGAGCCACAGACTCGCTTGATCAGCGAGTGAAAACGGAAAGACGCGAAACTTAACGGCGTCTTCAGAAACTCCCGCAAGATGGAAAGTGTCGCAGATACACACGATGCGAGTGAGATAAGAGTGCAGGTTCTCGTGAAGCAACCCGTGAAACTGAGCAGAATGAGCAATGGTATTTAGAATGTTCGACTGGATCTGCCAGTTCGTAGCAACTCCAATGGCGGGTGATGCGATGTTGGATCTCGCGCCAGCATTGGCCGGTCCCGCCCGGTCCGCAACTGTCCTCCTCGGTGGTGGAATGTCGCCCATGATCCTATCCCTATCACCAGAGTCAACGTATGAAGAAGTGGATGAGGGTTAAACGGGACGACGTCTCTCACGAAACTCTCTCTGGCTCGGGAAATGCTTCAGTGTCGAGTGGTCCACGAGATCGAGTCTCTCACATAAAAACTATAATTAGAAATAAGATTATCTAAACTATTCTAACAAATATGTAAAATAAAACAAAAATAATTACAAGTAGCACAAAAGGTAAGTCCTAACTCGGATTGCTCTCAAAACGCCTAAAACCGTGTCCCCGGCAACGGCGCCAAAAACTTGATGTGTGTCTAATAACCCTATAATAATGACCCTCACAACTAAGCTTTAATATTAAAACGAAAATCCTAAAACCACCCACAACCGGCAAGTGTACCGATTGCAAGTAGTATAGACCTAGGAAGTCCGAGTATCGAATACGTGGACACGTAAGACGCTAACGATTACTAACCCTAGACAAGACCTACCTAAGAATAATGTTTAATTGGTTTTTGATTTTTACTTAACTGAACTAACTAGACTGACTGACAAAACTTACCAAAAATAGAAAACTTAATGACAAACTAACTGTGTTAACTTCGGATGGAGAAAAACGTCTACCTAGGTCTGAATCAAATTGTAGGGCTAACAAGCTAATGGATTGAATGAATTCAAGACACCGGTCCCTAAAGATGACACGACTAAGGATCGCTCGGGCTCACTGGATCACCTCTCGGTCTCACTCAACAAGCCTAAACTACTCAAAATCGCCTAAAACGACCAAACCGGGAAACAATTGCTAACGTGTTCTAATGAAGGATCACCTCTCGGTCTCACCAACACTCGACCCTAATGGCAATGAATACTACACAACCAAGGATAGAGGAACAATTCAACTTAAACCAAAATAGATCAACTAGTCTCTCAAAACACCTAAACCTGACAAGAAACGAACTCGTTCTCGTGCAATTCCTATCACCTCTCGGTCTCAAAGAAAGTGTTTAACCGCTGTACTTAATCCAAATAATCACGCAACAAAACCCTATGGTGGTACTACCGCAAATAAACCCTAAACACAAAGTCTAGAATCAAACAATGCACCGATCAATTAATACAAAACCAATTAACCGACACATGGGGTTTATGCAATGAATCACCAAAATTTCCAGCCCTTAAACACAACCTATTTCATGTCTAAATCAAACTTTACAATAGCAATTAAGGTCTATCAATCAAACAATCCATAAAGCCTATCAAAACCTAACAATTAACATCATTCCTAGGTAGAAGTAGCAAGTTTAGCCTCTCATATTATTTGGACAGCCATGAACAATTAATAAACACATCAGTAAACTCATACCAAACATCTTAACAATCATCCAACAATCAATAACAATCATAAACAAGTCAATCTCTAACACAATTGCAAAACTATGTAGTCAATTGAACAAGTAAAATAATATGATGAACAATGTAAAAGATGGATGGATATGGAGTCATTCCGGGCTGCTCCTTGGCTGTAAAATTGATGGTGAATGATCCCGAGACTTGTCCTTGCCTTCTTCTTCCTTCCCTAACCGTCACACGATCAAAACCCAAGCCGAAAAAACTTTTTCTCTCTTCCTCCCTTGCTGTGAATTCCGATCGGCCAAAAGCTGTTTAGCCTAGGGTTTTTTTAATTTTTTATCTATTATAATATAATATAAGATTTGGGCCTCCATGATGCATACGGGCCGGGCCTTGAGTTTTGTCTTGAAATTGTATGCGTAAAAGTCCATTAAGCTCTTCGAAAAGCTCGGTTTTTTTCTTTCTTTCACCCAAAACCTACAATATGAATAAAATTATGTAAAACCTATCTAAAACAAGTTAAAACACATAAAATGTAATACAAAAACGTAGATAAAAGGTACGGAAAATACGAGTGTTTTACAACACATCAATTTTCAACTGATGATACCTGGACCTAAGGTCGATCTTCGAGAACCAACTAGATCCTTGGAGCCGATCAAATAAGTCGTCGATCCTTGGTAGAGGGTACCGATTTTTCACAGTGAGTTTATTCAATTCACGGTAGTCAATGCACATCCGCATGCTACTGTCCTTCTTCTTAACGAACAGGACCAGGGCACCCAAGGTGAGATGCTCGGTCGAATGAAGCCCTTGTCGAGCAAGTCTTCCAATTAAGCCATCAGTTCTTTCATTTCATTCGGTGCTAGACGGTAAGGAGCTCGAGCAACGGGTTTTGCACCCGGCACAAGGTCTATCTGGAACTCGACCTCGCGATCCGGTGGCACATCTAACAAATCATCTGGAAATACATCCGGGAAATCCCGAACAATAGGAACATCACCGACGGTAGCCACCTCAGTTTTCACATTTATAGCATACGCTAGATACGGCCCGCACCCCCGCTGCATCAGTTTTCCCGCCTTAAGCATAGATATGATATGCGGTGTCGTACCATTCCAATCACCGAAGACCATAATTTGGGTTCCATCCGGGGCCCTTAGACGTTCAAGTTTCTAACCACAAACGATCTGAGCATCAACACTTGCGAGCCAATCCATCCCAAGCACCACATCGAAACAGCCAAGTGGCATCAAGTACAACCGCACCGGAAATCTATACCTAGACAACTCGATGGAACAACCCTGAATAGCCCTAGACACGGAAACGGACTTTCCTATGGCGACCTCAACCTCAAACACATCGACTACGCGCTCGGGGGATTTATTCAACGAGGAACAGAAAGCGGTAGACACAAAACTTCTACTGGCATCCGAATCAAATAAGACCAATGCCTGTAATTCATCAAGTAAAAAGGTACCTGGAATAATATTACGCTACTGCTTAGCTACACGACCAAACATACGATTCCGAAAGAATGAGAAATTATAACGGTAGAATATAAAGATGAATAAGGAAAAAGTACATGAAACAACGTCCGCATCATCCTTTGCCTTTCTCTTGGAGATGTTGAAGGCCCTCGCCCTGACCTTCGGCTTTTCTTCCACTTTCCCCCCTCGAGGAAGTCCCCTGACCGGACCCCCCGCCTTGCTGGTAGGACAGTTTGATGCCAAGTGGCTGGCACCCTTACAGCGGAAACAAGTCAATGTCGGACACACTCAAAATGGGGGTGTCCAACCTTATCACATCGAAAACAGGAGCCAGACCCAATTTTACATTCCCCCTTGTGCGGTTTCCTGCACTTCTTGCAATTACCAAATGCCACATCCCTCTTAAAATCCGAAGTCTCAATCTTTACCCTCTTCTCATCCGAATTAAAATTGCTTCCCCCAGACCTCTTACTGTACGAATTTGAGTTCCATGTCTTTCTAGTCTCGGTCGGCGATAACTTCTCCCTCTGATTATACAATGTACCTGCTAGGGTAACCACCGAGTGAAACGAGCTCATGTCGGTGGTCACCACACCCCTACGAACATCCACCGGAAGACCCTTCACATACTTCTTAATCCTCTTTGCTTCGGGAGTAACAAGATCGGGACATAATCGAGCCATCTTATTAACTTTGTGGTATACTCCCGATGCGCCATGCTACCCACTTCCAAGGTTAAGAATTCCTGTTCAATCTTATTCAATTCATATGGAGGACAAAACTGATTAAGAACCAATTTCTTCAACTCATCCCACGTCATCTTCCTAATCGAACGATCACCCATAGCCTGCGCCAGATTATCCCACCAACACAGTGCCTCGGAACAAAACGAGGTGGTAGCATAAGTCACCATGTCATCTCCCTTACATTTACTAACTCTCAGAACGGCCTCCATCTCCCTCACCCACTGATGTGATGCCAACGCATCCTTAGTACCATCGAAAGAAGGATGATCACATTTCTTAAAGTCACCATATGAGCAACCCTAAGTAGATACACTAACAGCACGAACCTCCTCCTCATCCTCACTCGGTACATAAACCTCTTCCTCCTCGACCTGCGTCTCCTTACCCTTCCTTTCCTTATCCGAACTCTTACCGACCAATGATTCCTCCATGGCTCTAACGGCCTCAGCAACGATCTCGGGAATGGCGCTATGGAGAACCTGATAAACCTCATCCGCAATTGTCGCGGCATAGCAGGATCTAAGGCGGGGTTATCCCCCTCCTCATGAATCGGGGTTTCTTCTTGCTGGGGAGTAGGGATCTCATTCTCGGCTTCGGCACGTGGCTTACGACCACGACCACGAACACTAGGACGACCTCTCTTAGCTGCTCGAGTATTAACCATGACCTATCCCTACAAAGACAAAATTTTAACACGGTCAAGTACAAGTGGCATTTAGAACATGTAAGGTAAGGGTAAATTGCTAATTACGTTGATAAAGTGTAATTAGTCATTTACTTTACCCACCCGTCCTAATCACCCCTGCCCCTAACCACATTAACCTTCTATCTAACACTTAAACAATTAATCATATTCTGGAAACTTTAAAATTCAAAGGAATGACCAAACATTTAAAGTTACCTCTTGACGTGCAGCTACTCGAGGTGGGCATACTAGTCTTTCCTTACAGTTCGAGTCCAAGCTTTCGGGGATGCTCGGATCCCTCGAACCATGGCTCTGATACCAACTTGTAAGATCCCAAATCCCGGGAATCCTACAGTTGGTATTCATACAAAATACTAACAAAAATCCTTATAACTCAAAAACGGTTCATTCCATTAAAATAACCAATTCAGAGTATAATTCAGTAGAAAATCATAATTATTAAAACAAGTTCCCAAAACCCGGGAATTATGCCCAAAACGAAACTTCAATGTACTTAATAAAACTTTAAAAGAAAAATGTTCATCATTAAAAATTCCGACTAAGTATGCCCTCTACCATCCAAGTAGCCTCGTGCACGTCTAAGCGGAAACACATCCTCCTCATAATCTGAAACTCACACTAACATGCACACAAAGTCAGCATGAGCTGAGTGAGGTCAAGTTTAATAATTGACATCTAAAATAATAATAATAATCATTCCAAGAGTTTTAAAATAAAGGGGATACAACAGTTAGGCCATCATCATCAATAAATAATCATACTTATATATATATACACATCCATATAATTATATCCCTATAATTATCATCCAAGTAATAACTTCAAGGTCAAGCATACGTACAACCCAAACACGTAACATCTCATCCAACGTATGCAAACACAAAGTAGGCAAACGTAAACATCCTTAGTCGATAACGACTAATAAACATCGCCAATTATTGGCCATACAATAATATATATATAAACATACATACAAACATACAATAATATCATCCCAAGGCCTACCTTACACAAGTAAGCCCATACAAAATAATTTAAACGATTCATCAAGTAAAATCACTTTGGTGTGCATGCTAGCCCAAAAACTTAAAAAGAGTAAAAAAGGGCATCATGAACTCACTTGACACAAGGCATGATTCCACAACAAGCTAGAGGACCCCTAAGTTTCTCCCAAAACTCAAACGCATGTAGGTTTACATACAAACATTACTAACGACATCGAAAGGACTCGTTTATCTTACGAGACGTTCTAACATGGTTCGAGTTACCTAAAGCCTTGAACTCATCAAACTCAATCATAACAGCCCCCGGGGCCTTACATTCACCTACACGACCCTTAGATACTCCCGGGAATAGAGAATTCCCAAATTACCCCCGGAAGCACTAGGTGACACTAGCACGCGCGTTTAAGAGTTTTTTAGGCAATTAGCATCCAACTCAGCCCCGTGTGGACCCAATATGATAAATTTACAGCCAACAAGTCCACACGACGCTACACGAGTCAAATGTGTCGGTAACCCGCAAGCATAACGCACCAACTATTCAATAAACGCGAATACGCGTTGTACCGACCCGTTTGAGTAACCGACAACCAATTCAGCCCCATTACTTATAAAAATCATTTTCCAACAGCCCGTACATTAAACCGAAGCTATATGAACAGAATTGGTCATCACTTACTTTATCCCTCGCGTTAAACGCAACAAATCACTATTCTAGACAACCGAAAACTAGTTTTCAATCTACAACTAGTTAACCAATCAAACGAACACCAATGGACATAATTTTAAAGTATGTTATACTAGACATACCTAGGAAGATGTTGGTGCAAAAACCTCAACCAAAACAGTCCCGGAATTGCTCAATTGGACAGCCACCCGGTTAGCCTAAAACAAGCCATTTATCGATCAATAAACGGGTTATAATGACCAATTAAGGTGTAAAAGACTTGTAGGAACATGGGACTAACCTTCAATTGAAGTTTCATGCCCTAATATTGGCTGCAAAAAAGATGGTTGGGGCTGCTCTTGGTCCGCTCGGCTGAAGAGAAAGGGAGGGGGGTTAGGGTTTTTATGTTTTATGTTATAATATAAATTGTTTCATTCTAGCCCCTCCAAGTTGAAAGATATGGCAACTTGAAAGGAAAGTTAAATAATTTATGCACCGGGATGACGAGAAGGTTCCAAGGAATGTCGGTTAAATCCCGCGAGATGTACATACTATACAAGGTTTAAATCTTTGAACCGAAAATTAACGGGTGTTACATATTAATATTACTTACTTATCAATAACATATTATTATTTGAAATTCGATAAAGGGCGTTCAGTAGCAGGACTTATTTGAGAAAATTGACAGTGCGAAACGAGCTTTTAATTTATTGGCTGGTTTTGTTATGGGCATCTTGAATTAGTTACAGTGGCTGACTTGGGAAAACTAGCATTTCCAAACGAACTTTCAATTTCTTGGCTGCTTTCGTTATCGACATCTCATATCTGGCTCTTCGATTTCTTCAAACTCCAACTGTCTTGATCATCGGTCACCACTGGCAACCTTAGTTCTGTTCACTCAAACACATATCAGTCGTCACTAAGCTTAAGCTTAGGCTTGTTCTTAGTTTTATTTTTAGTTGTGGGCATTCTAAGTTGATCATCTTGCGTATATTAAAGAATTATCGTCTTATATATATATACGTATATATATAGTAGATGTGCAGTATAAGAATTCATTGCGCCAACATAGCCAGCACGAGATCAAGATACTAGTTTGATTAGTTTGAATCTCTCGGACCCGCGGTATCCGCTAACAGCAGCGAGAACTGGTGCCCCTACTTTGGAGAGATAGGTGGAAATTCGGTCATTGCTCCAACATAACGAGCACCAGATTGAGATATTAGTTCGGACTTAGATGAACCGGTTGAAACGTATGCAGGCGTGGATTTAGGCTCAGTGTTGACGCGGATATTAACACATTTGTTTACAGCTTTCGTCATCACCAGCGTAATACACAATGGAAGCACAAACTCAAACAACAATCCATACAATAGCAATTGTCTTCATTATTTTTCTCTTCTTCTATTTAAGTGGTCTTTGAAGAGAATTGCTATTGTATGGATTGTTGTTTGAGTTTGTGCTTTCATTGTGTATTATGCCGGTGATAACGAAAGCTTTAAGCAAACGTGTTAATATCAGCGTCAACACCGAGCCTAAATCCACGTCAGCATACATGTCAACCGGTTCAGGTAAGTCCGGGTGAATATCTCAGTCTGGTGCTCGTTAAGCCGGAGCAATGACCAAATTTCCACCTATCTGTCCAAAGTATGGGCTCACGTTCTCGCTTCCGTTAGCGTATACCGCGGAATCCGAGAGATTAAAACTCATCAAACTAGTATCTCGATCATGTGCTGGTTGCGTAGGCGCAATGAATTCTTATACCGCATATCGACTATATATATGCGTATATATATAAGCCAATAATTCTTTAATATACGCAAGATTATTAACATAGAATACCCACAACTAAAAATAAAACTAATAACAAGCCTAAGCTTAAGCTTAGTGACGACTGATATGTGTTGAGTGAACACAACTACGGTTGCTGGTGGTGGCCGAAGGTCAAGACAATTGGGGTTTGAAGATATCGAAGAGGTGGATTTAAGATGCAGATAACGAAAGCAGGCAAGAAAGAGTTCGTTTGGCACTGTCAGTTTTTTTCCAAGGTAATCACTGTAGCTGATTCAAGTTTTTAATAACGACAGCAGCCAATAAATTGAAAGGTCGTTTCGCAATGTCAATTTTCCCATATAAGCCCTGCTACTGAACGCCCTTTGCCGAATTGTGAATAATAATAATAATATGTTATTCATAAATAAAATAATAATAATTATAATTATAACTAACAATAAATAACAAAAATAAAAGAAAAGAAAAAAAAAGAAAAAAAACAAAATACATAATAAGACAAGCTGGTTGGATTTTCTAGAAAAGCTTAATAATATGCCGCGTATAGCTCTATACGCGGCGTATTAGTTTTGTTGACCACCTAGCCAGCAAAAGTTGGGCAAAGTTGTCAACTCGTACCCTTATACACCGCGTATAGATCTATACACAGCGTATTGCTTTTGTTGAATTATTGGAGCCCGGCTCCCCTCCCTTTCCCTCCTTTCCTTTTCTTATTATAATTGGTGGCATACTCTCTCAATGTTCAACCAAAAAATATCATAACATTTATAATATATACCCATAATGTCTTGGTTTAACCATTTATTTCCAGAGGAGGAGCTAGGTTACGCCGCTAACGATCAGCATGGCACGTCTTGGTTACCCGACATGAACCTGGTTTCGTTATATATTTATTTAGTATGAATTTGGTAGTTTTTTTTAACTAACACATGCTACATTACGTTTTGTTAGGAGTATGTCGGGTATGATACCCAGCCCCAACAACCTTATTGTCAGCTCGAACAGTTTTATGGTAACACTGGCTAGCCAGGCTTGCCAAACCTAAACCAGGTTTCGTTATGTAGTCTTATTGTAAATATATGGTTATGTTATTATTATTTTAATATTCTTATTTATTATTAGAATATTATATTTTATATTATTATGGGTATTATTATTATTATTTTATTATTATTATCACTTGCACTATTGTTTGAATTTATAATTTATCTATGGTAGGAGTACTTCATGTCGGATTACGGTAGTCAGCCGTCGTATCCATCACCTGTCGCTTAGTCGGATTATGGAGGTCAGGCTTCGTCATCGTAACAGCCACCGGTAGCAAATGATCCGTTTTATGGAACCGAGTCTTCATCGCACCACGGGCGAAATGATCATGCTGGGCCAAACCCAAATATCGAAGATGAGTACGATGACGACTACATACGCGAGGTGAAGGTTTCGTATAAAACAGATGCTGTAAGGCACCGTGTGTTTTGTTTAAGTTAATATTATTTATTTGTATGTTATTTAATAAACGACTTAATAAATAGCGTAAAACTGTTTCAGATTTTTGAGAGCCACGAGGAGCTGGAGAAATGGATAAAGATTAGAGGACGTGAGCATGGGTTTGTTGTTGTGGTCTAGCGGTCAAAGAAAAACAATATGGACCTTGTATGCAATCGTGGAGGCAAACCCAAAATAAGGGCGACGGTGAGACGTACGGGCAGCATAAAAAAATGCTGTCCGTTTAAGATCCTGGGCAGGTACGACTCGAGGGGTGCATGTTGGAGGGTTCAAGTGGTAAACGAGACTCACAACCATGATCCCGTTGATTTCGAGGAGGGGTGTGTGTCTTTTAGAAAAATGAACAGCGACCAGCTGGATATGGTTGAGAGTTTACACAGGACCGGCTTGAAGCTGCTTCAAATCGAAGTAGCCCTCCGCGAAAAGTTTCTCGGTGTGCAACCTGCAATAAAGGACATATACAACCACACCGCCAATATTAGGCGGGATGGGCTACTAGGCGATACCCCTATGAAGGTAGTTTTAATGTGTACTTTCTCGATGCCGTGCTTGTAATATTTACTAAAGTTTTATTTCATCCAATGTAGGCACTGGAAAACTTTCTCGCAGGCAACGGTTTCACGTTCTATACCTGGGAGAATGATACCGACGACAGGAAGAAGGAAATTTTCATCTGTCATAAAAACTCGCATAAGATGTGGCGTGCATTCCCCGAAGTGTTGATGATTGTGTAACACCCGTAAAAATTTCGTTGAGAAAAGAAAATATGGGCTTATGCCTTCTATGATTGTATGTTCTACCGGAACTTGTTCTGGCATCTTCAGGGACCTCCTGATCGTTCTCGTATGTTAAGTTCTTAACCTTTTCATCCTAGTTATCCTAATTTTCAACCTCGAAGGGCCAGAGTGTAACATTCAGTTTATATCAAAAAAAAGAAAACCCTAGCCCCCCCTAAATCCCGATCGGCAGCTTCAAGGGGAGGGTTCTCCTCATTTTTTGTTCTTTCCGTCCATTCTCCAGCCTCCAAAGTTTGATTCAGGTCTGTGCTAACCTTATACGAATCCTTTACACCTTAATTCATCATCATATCTCGCGTATTGATCGATAAATCGCTTGTTTTAGGCTTACCGGGTGGCTGTCCAATTGAGCAATTTCGGGACTATTTTGGTTGAGGTTTTTGCACCAAAATCTTCTTAGGTATGTCTAATATAACATTCTTTATAATCGTGTCCATTGGTGTTCGTTTGATTGGTCAACAAGTTGTGGATTGAAAACTAGTTTTCGGTTGTCTAGAATTGTGATTTGTTGCATTTAACGCGAGGGATGAAGTAAGTGATGACCAATTCAGTTCGGATAGATTTGGTTTAATGTACGGGCTGTTGGAAAATAATTTTTATAAGTATTGGGGCTGAATTGGTTGTCGGTTACTCCAACGGGTCGGTACAACGCGCATTCGCGTTTATAGAATAGTTGGTGCGTTGTACTTGTGAGTTACCGACCCATTTGACTCGTGTGGCGTTGTGTGGACTTGTTGGCTGTGAATTTAACATATTGGGTCCACACGGGGCTGAGCTGGATGTTAATTGCCTAAACAACTCTTAAACACGCGTGTTTAAATATATATATATATATATAAATATATATTTGGGATGATATATATATATATATATACACACATATATATACGCGTGTTTATACATGCGTTATTTTACGGCCAATAATTGGCGATGTTAATTAGTCGTTATCGACTAAGGATGTTTACGGATGCCTACTTTGTCAATTATCGACTAAGGATGTGTATGTTAGTGTGAGTTTCAGGTTGGGAGAAGTATGCTTACCGCTTGAACGTGCTCGAAGTTACTTGGCCGGTGGAGGGCATACTCAGTCAGAAGTTTTTAATAATGAACATTTTTCTTTCAAAGTTTTATAAAATACATTGAGAATTGGTTTTGGGCAAAATTCTTGGGTTTTGGGAACTTGTTTAAATAATTATGATTTTCCGCTGAATCATACTCTGAATTGGTTATTTTAACGGAATGATCTGTTTTTGACTTTCCGCTGTGTAGTACTCTGAAACAATTTTAATAAGATGAATTGGTTTGGTTTTAAATTTTTGTGAATTTTGGATATGATTACCAACTGCAGGTTTCCCGGGATTCGAAGCCTTACAAGAACTGTTTTGGTTGAGGTTTCGGGACTGTTTTGGTTGAGGTTTTGAGACTGTTTTGGCTGTCCAATTGAGCAATTTCGGTACTGTTTTGGTTGAGGTTTTTGCCAAAATCTTCTTAGGTATGTCTAATATAACATACTTTATAATCGTGTCCATTGGTGTTCATTTGATTAGTCAACTAGTTGTAGATTGAAAACTAGTTTTCGGTTGTCTAGAATAGTGATTTGTTGCGTTAAACGCGGGGGATGAAGTAAGTGATGTCCAATTCAGTTCGGATAGCTTCAGTTTAATGGACGGGCTGTTGGAAAATGATTTTTATAAGTATTGGGGTGAATTGGTTATCGGTTACTCAAACGGGTCGGTACAACGCGTATTCGCGTTTATTGAATAGTTGGTGCGTTATGCTTGCAGGTTATTGACCCATTTGACTTGTGTAGCGTCGTGTGGACTTGTTGGCTGTGGATTTTACATATTGGGTCCACACGGGGCTGAGCTGGATGTTAATTGCCTGAACAACTCTTAAACGCGAGCGTTTGTATCACCTAGTGCTTCCGGGGGTAATTTGGGAATTCTTTATTCCCGGAAGTATCTATGGGTCGTGTCGGTAGATGTAGGGCCCCGGGGGCTGTTATGATTGAGTTTAATGAGGTCGAGGCTTTAGGTAACTCGAACTTTGTTAGAACGTCTCGTAGGGTAAACGAGTCCTTTCGGTGTCGTTAGTAATGATTGTTCGTAGTCCGACAGGCTTTTGAGTTGTGGGAGTACTTAAGGGTCCTCTAGCCCGTTGTGATTGTGTGCCTCGTGTCGGGTGAGTTCATGTGCCCCTTTTTACTCTTTTCACGTTTTGGGCTAGCATACACACCATATTACAATTTTATCCGACTATACTCGTTTAAACTAATTGGATGGTTTTATATGGCCTTACTTGTGTTTGTGGGTTCATGAAAATATGGGTGAATTATATTCCATGCCTTAGAATATTTGAGGCTCGTATATGGTTATATAATTTATAAGGTTATAGACCTTACTTATGGTCTAGACTCAAGGATATAGGTTTACTTGTATTGAAGTATGTCACGAGATGATATTTATGAATGTGTATGCAGGTGTTACATTATGACCATAGGCTTACTTTCATGATGATATATTTGGGATGATATATATATATATACACACACATATATATATACGTGTGTTTATACATGCGTTATTTTACGGCCAATAATTGGCGATGTTAATTAGTCGTTATCGAGTAAGGATGTTTACGCATGCCTACTTTGTGTTTGCATGCGGATGGATGGTGATCTTGGCCGGGCCGAACTATACTACTCAGGTTCTTAAATCCTGTGACGGGCCTTGAAAAACCCGTAATGGGGGAGGCTCGTGTGGCATGATCACCATCGGATGAGATTATACGTATTTGGGTTATACGTGTGCTCGACCCTGATGTTATTACTTGGATATTACGTGTTTGGGTTGTACGTGTGCTCGACCCTGATGTTAATACTTGGATGATATCTATAGGGATATAATTATATGGATGTTTATACATATATAAGTATGACTACTTATTGTTGATGATGGCTTAACTATTGTATCCCGTTTTATTTTAAAACTCTTAGAATGATTTATTTACATGTCAATTATTAAAGCTTGAACTCACTCAGCTCAAGCTGACATTGTGTATATGTTAGTGTGAGTTTCAGGTTGTGAGAAGGATGCTTACCGTTTGGACGTGCTCGACGCTACTTGGACGGTGGAGGGCATACTCAGTCGGAAGTTTTTAATAATGAACATTTTTCTTTCAAAGTTTAATCAAATACATTGAGAATTGGTTTTGGGCAAAATTCCCGGGTTTTGGGAACTTGTTTTAATAATTATGATTTTCCACAGAATCATACTCTGAATTGGTTATTTTAACGGAATGAACTGTTTTTGACTTTCCGCTATTTAGTACTCTGAAACGATTTTAATAAGATGAATTGGTTTGGTTTTAAACTTTTGTGAATTTTGGATATGATTACCAACTGTAGGATTCCTGGGATTCGGGGCCTTACAGATTGACACGACGTACAACACCAACATGTACGACTGGCCATTGGTTTAGTTTATCGGTGTGACATGTACAACAGCAACGTGTACAACACCAAAAGTTTTTTCGCCAAACTCAGATTTGCTATTCCAGGGAGATCTAAAAATAAGGAGCCAGAAAAAATAGAGGATCCTCGGGGGCGTCCCAAAAAACCAGATCCCCCGAGGCACAACTCATACACCCCCGCTCCAGATCTCCCCAGACACAGCTCCTACACCCCATCCTCGTCACAAGGGCCCAGCCAATAAACCCCCACCCCATCCTCGTTGTCTCGTTCGTTGTCCCAGTCTGCGTCGCGGTTTAAAATTCCTCGGGGTTGACCTAAGACATCGGGTTTCCTTTGATGGTTTCTCCAGCGCAAATACCGGCGATAGAAATGTTTAAGAGTGTCATTCCTAGCTAGGCCCAGCCGTTCGACATCATAAACATACGCCCAAACGGTAACTGCGGTTTCCGAACAATCGCCGTGGGTTTGGGGATACGTGAGAAAAACTGGCCGGATGTTAGGCGGGCAATGCAGAACGAGCTGAAAACGAACGAAGGGTGGTGGAGGGCGATGTTCAGCAAAGAGGATGAAAGATTGTACGGCTGGGTTCATTCCAGCATTCCATACTCCAACACGGTTAAATTGGCGCCGCCGAGTCGTTGGTTCAGCGTACCCGGTCACGGGCACGTGGCTGCTCAGACATACGGGTGTGTGTTAGTCAACCTAGCTTGCAATCAGACCGAATCTTACTTCCCATTGAGAATCGGTCGTGACTTGATTCCGGATCCACTGGTTATAGGCATCGCTAACTGGGGAGGTGATCACTGGATATATATCAAACTGGTAGGGGATTTCCCAATGCCTACGCCGAACCTTAATTGGGAAAGAAGCGCCATACCGGCGTCCCTCGAATGGAAAACACTGTACGGACAACATTTGAAGGAGTACGAACAGATACGCGAGGGTTGGCAAAGGGAACCCTCTTACGTAGATCTAGAAAGCTAATAATAATAATAATAAAAATAAAAATAATAATAATAATAATAATAATAATAATAATAATAAATAATAATTAAATTAGTTATTAATATTAATATTAATAACTACTAATAATAATATTAATAATAATAACAAATACTAAATATTTAATAAATAATAATAACTAATAATAATAAATAATAATAATTAAATAACAAATTAATATTAATATTAATAACAAATAATAATATTAAATAAAAAATAGGCATAATACGCCGCGTATAGGTCTATACGCGGCGTATTTATTCCCCTTATATGGAGCCCGGGTACTCAACTGCCGTTTTATTATTTCAAATTTCAAACTCCCTCCTGAGCATCCGAGCATACAAACACGAGTCTGTATTGGACCGACACCAATTGGATTACAACACGAGCCGATGAGATTTGACCCGACACCGACACGACATGGAGGTAATTTTTTAATTTGATGTTGATGATGATGATTATTATGTTAAGATGATGATGATGTGATGATGATGATGCTGTTATTTGGATGGATAAAACCGTCGGCCGGAGACCGGCCGTAATATGGCCGGAATCTGGCCATCGGTTTGCAGGGACTATCAGCGGCGACGAATAGTCCTATATGCCGCCTCTGATATATATATATATATTTTTATTATTTAATTTATTGATATTATTGTTATTATATATTTTTTGTTATTCACATTATCTATTTTATTATTATTATTATTATTGTTGTTAATATTTATTATTAGTATTATTAATATTAATATTATTATTATTGTTATAATAATAATAATTATATGTTATTATTATAGTTTGGGGACGATGAGATTGAGGAGGAGCTCGAGCAGGAGTATGAGCAGCAGATGGGTCGGGGCCGTGGACGGGGCGGGGCTGGGGAACCCCACCGGGTGACGACGTGTTGGTCACCTACCCTCATGTGCAGTTCGTTGAGGGTTCTGACGCCCACACACGATACAGTCACCTACGCCAAATGTACCCGTTTGCCAACAGGTTATATCCTGGTCGTTTTTGGAGTCCTGTGAAGCTTACCAGCGGGCGGCTAAGTACGTCGGACAGGATATGCCCTGGAGCCGGTGCTTCAGTATGCCACTACCAGGGCACCAGGAGCTGACATTGGAGGTTACTCCACGATACACGTTACGTAAGTTTACTCCACGTTATTATATTATATTATATTATATTATATTATATTATATTATATTATATTATATTATATTATATTATATTATATTATATTATATTATATTATTAATTTATATTATATTATATTATATTATATTATATTATATTATATTATATTATAATATATTATATTATTGCAGGCCCCGCGCGTTTGGTACACCCGAGATTCCGATGAGGCTGCCAGGCGCCGATACGACACAGTCGGAGGTTTCCTTCCGCATGTTCGGCTAGGACGTCCATCTCTCCATGGAGGAGTTCGCGGTTGCTCTGCACTTAGACATCGCGCAGGAGGTACGCATCCCGATATACACGGAGAGCATCCACCACATGCCGGAGGACGACCCGCGGGTACGGTGGAGGGCCATCAGCGATCAGGACTTCGGGGATAAGCCCTTGGACACCAAGTCCAAGGTCTCGGCTATTAGGGACCTGCTGCACAGGTACGTTCTTAAAATATATTGTATTGTTTAATATAACGTAATATATATTAATTATATTATATTATATTATATTATATTATATTATATTATATTATATTATATTATATTATATTATATTATATTATATTATATTATATTATATTATATTATATTGTTTTGGTCAAAAATTAACAACATTGATTTCGTAACCAATTTAGTAAATCGGGACTAGGTGAAAACCTGCTATCCTTAGGATAACAAGAAAAAAACCCCGGGTGGTGAAAACTATCACCACTAGTTTATTAATAATAAAGGTGATTACAAGTGTGGAGCTCAAACTTGATCGTTATTACAGAGAATACGAGTACTAGTAAGTTCTCGAGTGTTAGAGTGTGTGTATGATCATTGTTAGAGCTCTATTTATAATAAACAAAGTTTAACAACTATTGCCTATAATTTAGGAAACTAAGGAATCAGTCCAATTAGCCATTAGCCCTTCAATCAGCACGTTTCCTTTCTTGCCATGCTTTATTAACTGAAAGTGTGAGTCTTTGGGGAATTTACGCAACTATCTTTGACTTGGTAAACAAGGAAAGTAGCAGACAATACGTTAGTTATATAACATAATTAGGATACCTATTACCTTAGAGGATACCGCATCCTAAATTCGTTCTTAATAATGTTTGTTGAGGATACTGAAAATCCGAGCCCTAACAATTGTCGCCAAATTTAACAGCTGTAGATATGGTTTACATGTGTAAAATTTTTGAAATTTGAATTTTAAGTCTTGTGTGGTGGATCTTTAATACACGTGTCAGTCGTCTTGATGATTCGCCAAACCCTTGGTCACCCATATAACTACCGGACAAATAATATTTCTATCCATCTTTCCTTCTATCCAGGTAAGCTCTTTTTTCTTCTTCTTTATATTCTGGAAATCATGAGTCCGAAGCCCCATGATTCTGGTATTGAGGATTTCGTTTCCCAAAATCTTCTTACAATCCCGAGGCTGCTTCCCTCCGGGAACCGTTTTCCGACCCTTCGATCCAGTTGTCTTTTCTGATCTTGTCTCTAAGACCTGGATTTGTTTTCCTTTTTTTCTGTTCAAGATCGGCTTTACTTACCCCTTTCCAGCTTTTACCACGGAGTTTTTCATCAAAACCGGGCTTAGTTTTGTCCAAACCATGCCGATGGTTTGGAGGACATTGTTTGTCCTGGAGAGACTAATTGCCGATCATGCTCTGGATCTTACCCTTTCTGAGCTTGCCTCCATCTATGACCTTTGTAGCCACGGCTCCTCAAGATACCTTCTCAAAACCAGATCTGGTTGGAACCCACTAGTTTTGAAAAACATCCAGAACAATGACCAATGGAAGAAGCAATTCTTCTTTGTTAGGAGAGACTCGCTTCCGAACCCCAAAAACCTTCCATACCTTTGGGTGACCAAAAGTAGGATACGTTGTCTTGAAACTGTATGTTGTTATTCTTGTGACTGATATGCTCTTATCTTGTCTTATTGTAGCCTTGAAGTTCTTCGAAATCGCTCCTTCAGGCTAGGAAACTGAGAGCAAGCTAAATTCTTTCTACCTCATAGACGAGGAAGAGAGAACGTTTCTTTTTCAGTCTGGTCTATAAGAATCATCTCCGTCCGAGAGCTCCGTTTTGTCTGGTAAGGGACATTGAAATGTTAGCATAAATATTTTAAGGATTAGGGATACTAACCGGTATACTCGTAGGTAAATTTGCTTCAGCTTTTGCTTTGGATGACATTGACAGCATGGTCTCTACTCGAAGCACCAAGAAGAAACAAGCCGCTCTTGTCCCTCAGCCTAAACCCGAAGTCAGTCGTGCTAAGGCTTCGAAAAAGAGGAAGACCCAGGATACCTCCGATTCCTCTCCGACATGCGATCTTGAATTTAATCAGGTATGTTTTTTGTTTTACCCTTGTATCCTGTAGATAACATATGCTGAGGCTATTATGATTTGTGCAGGGACTAGGATTGATATCCTTCAAATTCAATGATCTCCATCATGAGCTTCTTGAGGCCAACACTCGTATTGCCAAAATGTCGAAGATTGCTAACGCCAAAACCAGCCTTCTTGATAAGAAGACGAAAGAGATCGAGGACTTGAAGCATGAACTCTCGCTGGCCAAGAAGGAGCTAGTCCACCAAGAGGTGGATTGTCTTGTGTAGATCTAAGAGGTTACTGAGGGAGCAAAGAAATTGGCTACTGTCTCCATTTTCCAGTCCCGACTTAGGATGGCTAGGAGGCAAAGGATGCGGGGCTGGAGACTCCTTTTTGGGATGTGGCTGCTTGGGAGAGAGTCTTGGCCGAGCTTAATGGTGAGAATGTGGAGGATGCTGGTCCTAGTGGTACGGAGAAGTCTGCAGAGAAGGCTGTGGAAGTGGCGATCAAGGATGCAGTGAAGGCGGTCGGTGGCGAGGTGCAATTTGGTAGTGATAGCGGTAAGGAAAAAGCTTGAGCCCAATTTTTATGTGTTTGTTGGTTTGTGATGGGTTGTAATGGCTGTTTGAACAATTTTACTTTTTCTGTCTTGAACAATAGTATGCTTAGGATATTAGGATACATGGGTGGAGGGATCTTGACATTCCAAGACGAAGCCCATGTTATCTTGACTTTTGAACATCTGGCAATACTTGGGTGGAGAGATCTTGGCTTTTCAAGACGAAACCCAGTGTTGCCATTTTACTTTCCTGCACTTATGATTAGTAATAATATAATCTTTTGGCTTTAAGCATTGTGTTCAGCAGCTTACAAGTTTTAGTTGGAATATTACATGTCTTTAATTTTTTGAAATAATTTACTGTTTCTTGAGTATTTCGAGAATTATAGTTTCAGAAAAAGTATCTTTTAAGACTTCGTATTAAGATATCCTGAGGATAATATATCCTGGACATAAAAATACTTTTATGTTTTTAGAAAATATAACCAAAAAGACTTGTTAGGAATTGATTTGAAATATCTTAAGGATAATATATCCTTACGCATTGTGTGAGTTATCACAATCAAACCAAAAGATCATACCTTGAAATATAAATTGTGTAATAAAATTAAGTGTAAAGAGTACCTTTGTAGAGATCATTTACAAATTTATTTAGCTTACATATGATGTCCCCAACTGTTGATCTTTTTGAGTATCACGCTTCTGGAATTTTGCTAAGTTAAAAACAATTTTGCAACATCTCTTTACTTAGTGATTGTCCGATCCTCGATCTGTCAAGACAAAGTTAGATAATCCTGGTGATTAAGCCCATTTACTGGCGACAAGGCCTTTGTACTGGCGATAAAGCCTTTTCACTGGCGACTAGGCCTTTACTTGATAGACATGAAAATGTCAAAGCTCAAGATAATACTGGGGAAAGTCCCAAACATACGGGCATGTAAATGCCAAAACTTGAGATAACATGAAAATGCTATAAACCTTAGATAACATAAAAATGTTATAAACCGCATGTGTGACACGTCTGCCACTTATCTTAAGGATTCGGTATGTAGCCAACAACAAACGGATTATCAGCTGGTCTGGTCCGCTTGACTCGAACTATATCCGAATCATCATGCGCTCCAGGCGATCGTTAGAAAGGTGAAGACCTTTAAACCTTAAGAGATATCCTAGATATCTTATTCATGCGCCCCTGCGTTCATTAGAAAGGTGAAGATCTTTAAACCTTAAGAAATATCCAAGATATCTTATTCGTGCACTCCTGGCGTTCGTTAGAAAGGTGAAGACCTTTAATCCTTAGGAGATATCCAGGATATCTTATTTGTGTGTAAGGTGATCAGCCTCTGACTGTTGTGAAGATATCGTATCCTTAGGATAACTGCAAAACACTAAACTCTTGATGAGGGGTGGATGTTAGCCTGGCTAACACCCCTCCGATGCTTAAGTCAGTAAACTTGATTTAGAGATAATAAAGTTCAAAAGTGTAAAAGTAGATGAGGGAACATACCTTTATCCTGAGGATACCAACATACAAGTCAAGGATACTAATAGAAGTACGTTTTAAAGTGGATAGTGTTCCAGGCTCTTGGTATAGGAACACCTTCTATAGTGATTAACCTGTAGGCCCCTTTACTTGATCTGAATTGATTAATTAAGGGCCTTCCCAGTTTGGAGCTAGCTCTCCATCTGCTGGGTTAGTGGTATTCTGGAATGCCTTTCTTAATACCATATATCCTACTTGGAACCTTCGAACCCTGATATTCTTGTTGTAGGACTTGGCTATTCTTTGTTGGTAGGCTGCCATTCTTATCCTGGCGAGATCTCTGAGTTCATCGATGGTATCCAGGTCTTCGGTAAGACTTTGGTTGTTGGACTCAGTATCCTGGATGCTGGTTCTTGCTGTGGGGATCACCATCTTTGTAGGGATAACATCTTCGGCCCTAAACACCAAGGAGAAAGGTGTTTGTCCGGTTGCATTTTTTGAAGTGGTTCTATCGGCCCAAAGAACAAATGGTAGTTCTTCAGCCCATTTTACCTTCTTGGATCCCAATTTCTTTTTCAAATTGTTGATGATGATCTTGTTACTTGACTCTGCTTGACCATTGGCTTGAGGATTTACTGGAGTTGAAGTCACCATCTTGATTCCCCAACTTTCACAAAAGTTGGTTGTTCTACTACCGATGAACTGTGATCCATTGTCACAGACAATCTCTGCCGGGATACCAAACCTTGTCAGGATATTGCGTTTGATGAATGAGATCACATCATTTTCTTTAACTTGTACGAATGCCTCAGTTTCAATCCACTTGGAGAAGTAATCTGTCATAGCCAGCATAAAGACCTTTCCACCAGGAGCCTTGGGCAGCTTTCCCACAATGTCCATCCCCCATTTCATAAATGGCCACGGGGATATGATAGGATATAATGGTTCAGCTGGTTGATGCAATATGTTGCTATGTCTATGGCAAGCGTCACACTTCTTGGAGAAATCCATTGCATCCTTCTTCATTGTCAGCCAGAAGTAACCTGTCCTCAGTATCTTAGATACTAAGGCTCTGCCCCCAGTGTGGTTTCCACAATCACCTTCATGTATATCCTTGAGAAATTCTTGTGCTTCTTGATATTCCAAGCATCTCAAGTATGGACCTACAAGTTATTTTCTATACAAAATATTATTTAGGATAATATATTGGGTTACCTTCATCAGGAAAGCTCTGGGATTTTCTCCTTCTAGAATCTCGTTATCCTGAAGATACCGCTTTATGGGATCGGTCCAAAATACCGAATTATCTTCAGGATTCGAAGTCACCAAGACTTTGTAGTTCTCCTTTGTTGCAGGAGTCAAGATATGCACGATAGGTATCTTGACATCTCCTGGTATCTTGAGAGCTGATGCTAAATTTGCTAAGGCACCCGCTTCATTGTTCTGTTCCCTTGGTACATTCACTATATCAAATGTCTCGAAACACGTAGCTAATTTCTTAACTATTTATAAATATTTTGCTAAGTTTTCTGCATTCACTGCATAAGATCCATTGAAATGGTTAGCTAATAACAAAGAATCAACATAAACTCGAAGATACCTGACCTTCATATCCTTAGGTAAATGTAAACCAGCTATTAAGGCTTCATACTCAGCCTCATTATTAGTAGTATGAAATTCACAAGATATAGACAGAGGTATTATGTTCCCCTGTGGCGATTTTAGCATGATACGTAGACCTATTCCTCTTATGTTGGAGGCACCATTGGTATGAAAAGTCCAACTCTCCTTGATCTCCAGTTGTTGAACTTCTTTTTCTACTTCCTCAAGTATATCCTGGCTAAAATCAGCCACAAAGTCGGCAAGTGCCTGAGATTTTATGGCTGTCCTTGGTTCATACAAGATATCGCATGCACTAAGCTTCACAGCCCACTTTGCCATCCTACCTGACATTTATGGTTTTCTCAAAACAGCTTTAATAGGATAGTTAGTTTTTACATGAATAACATGAGTTTCAAATAATGTCTTAATTTAGTAGAAGCCATTATAAGTGCTAAAATCAACTTTTCAAGATAAGAATACCTGGATTCAGCATCTAGTAGACTTTTACTTACATAATATATAGGATGCTATTGACCTTCATGATCTTTGACTAAGACAACACTTATTGCACTTCTGGAAACAGCTAAGTACAAGGATAATGGTTCACCATCGACCGGCTTCATCAGGAGTGGTGTTGAGGATAAGTATTCCTTCAAGGATACCAATGCCCTTTCTTGCTTCTCTCCCCATTGGAATTTTTGATTCTTCCTCAGGATATCATAGAAGTTTTTACACTTCTCTGAAGATCTTGAGATGAACCTGTTGAGTGCAGCTATTCTTTCGGTCAATCTTTGAACATCTTTGACATTTCTTGGTGACTTAAGGTCCAGGATGGCTTTGAGCTACTCAGGGCTTGCTTCTATTCCTCTTTTGGTAACCATATATCCAAGGAACTTTCCCGCTTTGACACCAAAATGACACTTGGTTGGGTTCAGCTTCATGTTATACTCATCCAGAATGTCAAATGCTATTGCCAAGTCTTTGAGATGGTCCTTAGCCTTTCTTGACTTTACCACCATGTCGTCTATGTAAACTTCCATCGTGTCCCCCAGCTGGTCTTTGAACATCATGTTGACTAGCCTCTGGTATGTTGCACCTGCATTTTTTAGTCCAAAAGGCATTTTAGTATATCAGTATATACCCGTGGGAGTCATGAAGGCTGTATCTTCCTGATCTGAAGACTCCATTTGAATTTGTTGAAATCCTGAGGATGCATCCATGAAGGTTAGCAGCTCGTGGCCAGCAGTTGCATCCACCGTTGAGTCAATGTGTGGGAGTGGGAATGGGTCTTTTGGACCGGCCTTATTCAGGTTTGTGAAGTCCACACACACTCTCCATTTTCCATTTTTCTTCTGGACAACAACTAGATTGGCCAACCATCTAGGATATTGGACTTCTCTTATCATCTTGGTTTTGAGCAGCTTCTGCACCTCTTCTTGTATGATAGTGTTTTTTTCAGGAGCAAACTTCCTTCGCTTTTGTTGTAACGGCCTGAAAGATTTATCTATACCAAGTTTATGTGTAATTATAGACGTAGAGATACCTGTCATATCTTCATGTTTCCATGCGAAGGTAGAAGCTCTTTTCTTTAGGAAGGATATCAATTCCATCTCGATATCCTCAGGAATACTTGATCCTAATAATACTTTGATCTCAGTATCCTGAGGATCCAAAGATACTTCCTTTACATCCTGCTCTCTTGCTTGCAGGACCTTCCCTGGTTGTTTCTGTAATTGCTATGCTTGAGTAGGCTTTGTAGTCCATTTCATTAATGAAGCATAACATTCCTTGGCATCTTACTGATCGCTTTCAATCTTGATGACCCCCCATGGACTTGGTAGTTTCACACATTGATCATAAGTTGAGGGTACTGCCTTTATGCTGTGGATCCAGGGCCTGCCTAATATCACATTACAACAAGATAATGAGTCAATAACACATAATTTTTGTAGAGAGTTAGTTCCTTCGATATATATTGGAAGTTTGATTTCTCCCAAAGTGTTCTTGGTTTTTCCACTGAATCTTACTAGAACTGAGGATTTTGGGATAATCTCCGTTTCCGGGATTTCCATCTTCTTTAAGGCATCCATTTGTATAATGTTCACAGAGCTTCCTCCATCAACGAGTATCCTGCGCACAAAACAGTTAGCTATACATAAAGTGATTACCAAACCATCATGGTTGGGATCCACAAGATGACGTCGGTCCTCTTCGTCGAAGGATATAATCCTTTGAGTTGTCAAAGTGGATGTGCGGAGAGGTCTTTCTCCATTGTCCATCTTTGTCTCTCTGGAATGCTTCTAAGCTGCTGAATATGAGGTTCCACAGATGTCGGATCCTATCGAGATAAAGGATACAACCTTAGCTCCGAGTGGAGGAGAAGGTGCCTGTAGGTTCCCTGGACGGATCACACGAGATATCCCGATAGACACAGGTGCGGAATCCCTGTGTAGATCGTTACGGACGTAGAATATAAGCTCACGAACACACGTACACACAATACGAACAACCACACGTTATATTGATAACTCGGATCGTGATGCTTACAGACTCACGTCAATAGACTTACACGTAACTGAACTCTCTAACAACTGATTAAACGATTCACTGATTGATTCCCCTCAAACCGTAAACAGTAAACTACTTAAATACACGACAACTTCGCCTCAGGCGAAGTTGTCAATAACTTCGCTCGTTGAACAAGTTCGCCTAGGCGAACTTGTCAACAACTTTGCTTAGTTAACAAGTTCGCCTAAGCGAACTTGTCAACAACTTCGCTGTTACACAAACAATTACATAAACAATATTACAGACTCGATTACAGACTTTATACATATGAACTACTGACATCTATGCACCAACAGACTCCCCCTTTGCAGTAGCTTCATATCTTGATCTTTCGGCTCTTGTCTCGTAATCCTGTATCTTCAAGCGTGCACTCCTTCTCTAACACATACCGTCACAACTCGTTGATACTTTCTTGCTTCATCCTTCCAAGCTGGAATATAAAAGATCTTTTTCTCGTTGAGCATCTTCAGATCAGCTTGCGATAAGTTGACAAGATGCATTGGATCGTAAACTCTAAGTATCTCTTGTTCATCCTCATCTTCCATCACAGCTTCAGCAGTCTGGCAATCAACGTACCACCATTTTAGATTCTTTAACACATCTTGAGGCATATTCTTCATCGGAACCTCCTTGATGCATCGGATCGGCTTGTACTTCATCACTATCCATGGCTTGCCATCTGCTCTCAATCCTCTCTCTGTATCCTCCACGAGCTTTCCCTTTTGTGGCTTTAATAGTTCAAACTTCTTTTCTTTTATGCCTTCTTTCCACATAATCTTCTCAATCATTCTCGCCATATTGTTGTCACTTCTGTTTATCAGGCCAAGCCTGGCCAAATCTTTCACCTCGCATTCTGGCAACGTGTTGAAAGATCTCAACATTCTTTTGAAGTATTGAATGCCATCATAACGCTTTACCACAAACAACTTGATCTGATCATCATATATCCAACATATGATTCCCTTCTTCGACTCAGCATAGCCTTTAATGTTATAGCTTTTCTTGAACATGGCTGGAACAGCAGGCTTCTTGGTCTTGATAAACCAATGAGCACAGCCTTCCTTCCACCTAGGCTGCTCCTCCCACTCAGTAGTCTCATCCATCTCAACACTCACGTCGGCTTTCTCAACCCCAGGGATCTCGTGTTCAACGTTTTCTTCTACTATCTCCCCCTCTTCTATTCCATCTTCAATCTCAATCTGCTCACCGATCTTCTCAATCATATCACTCGGTAGCACATCTTCATCAAACAGTACATCGTCGCTGAACATATCATCATCAAGCTCTTTCAGCGCATCAATAACATCATCTTCAACTAACACCACATCATCACCAGAACCACCAGCCACGTCAGTAGACTCCCCCTCAGCTGTGGAAGTACCAAGAGCTTCAGAAGTTCTTGGCAGCTCACCACCTGCATCTTTCGATGCATTGGAATCATCGTCACGGTCATTTCTCTTCTTCGTTCTGAGCTCGTCGCCCTTACAGGTCATCTCCCCCTGAGATGCCAAGAATT
Source organism: Bidens hawaiensis (assembly GCF_021521415.1). Lineage (NCBI taxonomy): Eukaryota > Viridiplantae > Streptophyta > Magnoliopsida > Asterales > Asteraceae > Bidens > Bidens hawaiensis. The sequence continues at coordinate 78,053 of NW_027500970.1, forward strand.
CCTTCAAGGCATCTATTATTTTCCCATGCTCAACCAGGAGGGATGCCTATAGTTGATTTGCTTCCACTAGGCTTTGAATAGTCTTCGACTGCTCTGCCACGATCCGCTCTAGTGAAGCTATTCTCTCTGAGTCTGACATTGGCGAAGGCGAGACTCCAGAAGCAGGCGTAACCGCAGGTGGTATCATACCTGATAACCCTGCAGCTGTGACGACCGTTGACTCCACAAAATGAGCAGCTACCACCGATTGAGTAAGCGTTGGCGGTGGTAGAGACACGATCTCCGGAGTCGACGTCTGGATGATAGTGGTGGATGGAATGCCAGCCGTTGATGTAGCCACCACGGAAACATCCGCAGCGCTTGTACTCGTCACCTGTACATAAGAAGGAACAATGGACATACCAGACAGTGCGGCCGGAGCAAATCGTACAGTCCTTGAAGTCTCTCCAGCTCCCATGCCAGCACCTGTCCTCTCCCGTCTTGATCTTCTAATCAGCTTATGTATGTGTTCTTCTTCTTCCGACTCATCATCATCATCCGTTCTCTTCCTCTTCCCAATCGTTCTTTCCCGAGACACCATCAACCGTCTCCCCTCATTCATAATCTCGTCCAAATCGGAGTCAGCCATCGACGTAGCTGCTCTAGTCATACTCACACCCAACCTTTGTGCAGCTGAGACTTGCACCTCTTCCACATGATCCATATCAAAATAGCCTTGACCTCCAAAAGCAGCGTCAAGGTCTATATCCTCTGCAGTAGACACAACAGGAACAGTAGGAGCAGGAACAGCTTGAGTTGCTCTTGCCTGTCGCGGTAGAGGATCTCTGAACTCGTCCCCGCCAGCAGGAACATACTCTGGGTTGATTAAAAACCCAAATAGAGGAGTATGCCTGGGACGACGTTCAGGATTGCTCCTCGCACTTGATGTGCGGCACTGAGCAAAGATACGTTTGCTCACTGATTCGACGTATCTGATCGGGCGTCTCTGAGGTAGAGCCGGAGCCACATGGTTCAATATCATCTGTAAAAAGCGTGGGTACATGATGAACCACTCCCGAGACATCGCCCTTCTTTGCCTGTCTATCTCGTAAAAGACCATTTGGCTGAAACTATAACGCTTGTTATAGATCAGTGCAGTCATAGCAGACTGCATGGTCGCACCCATGCCATCTGTGCCCGCCTTCCTCCCCGACATGCACACGATCATGACGTGCATGAGGAAGCGCCACTGGTCTAGAAGGAAACCCTTCCTCCTTTGGGTATCTCCTAATGGACCAGAGTAGCCCATTCGAAGAAACGCTCCATCACGAAAAGGAGCTACGAACTCTGTAGGATCGTCTCGAGTCTCCTCACCAAACTGTAATGCCACCCGGATCTGTTCAGAATTGAACTGAACCTGTTGATTGTTCACCGTAGCTCTCATCACCGGGGGCTCAACACGGCAATCATATTCTACCGTCTGCCAGAAGTCTTCAATATTCGGCAGAGATATCGGCAGCGTGTTTGTGATCGCATGAAAGATCCTCGAGCGCAGGAGGAACGAGATAATCTCGCGGTAGTCGTCCACACCGCTCGCCTCCGGGTCAAGAGTGATATACATATTGTGACCCGGGAAAAACTGTCTCTGATTTTCACCATCATCGCCTCCTGCACCACCAGCACCCGCTATCGCAGCCATATCTGCAACAAACTAACCAAGTTAGAACGACACAAAGACATAGCACAAGTTCGCTTTGTTACCATGAGCGAAGTTGTGATAAACTCTGTATAGGCGAAGTTAAAGTTGAGGCGAAGTTGGGAACAACTTCGCTTCAGCTTTAAGTTCGTCTAATTAACACTAAGTAAAATTGATCTTAGGCGAAGTTAAAGTTAACTTCGCCTCATCACAACATCGCCTCAGGCGAACTTAAGCTCCAGGCGAAGTTACGGATAACTTCGCCTAAACCCTAACTTCGCCTGAATCTGAATCGGCGACAGTGAGATTCATGGAACGACGTGCAGGTGATGATTCGGCTTGTTTTAGACGATTAAGCACTCGAAAACACAAGTTTTAAGGACATTTTGACGATCAGTTTAGTGTTTAACACGTAAAAACACAAGTTAAGAGAATCGGTTTCAAAACCGATTGGTTCGAGGTTAATAACCGGGTCGAAACGACCCTTGATTTGCATGAAAGAACTTGTACTATATGATAATACAACATCTCGAACCTTTGATCGGTGTGAAAAACGGAATTAAAGAACACGTAATCGAGGTAAAATCAAGTTCGCCGGAAAAGATATATGTTCGCCGGATATTTTTGAATAAGTTCGCTGGATAAAGTTATGAACAGTTTTGACCCTTAAAATCCTTTATATAGAGGCTCTGTTATACAGGCGAAGTTACGGATAACTTCGCCTAGGCGAAGTTATTCACAACTTCACCTGTTCAACAACATCGCCTAAAATTTCAAAATTTAACCCTTAAGATTTTAACAGTTGTCAATTAAGTTATAAATTGTCCTTTAAGAAATAAATAACATGATCAATTCTAAGTAACCAGTTAAAAAATCATAAAACTATCTAAGTACAAAAACTTAAAAATACAAAGCATAAGGGATCAAATTTCAGTCTCGATAGGGACCGCTACGTTTTAGAAAAGATCCGAACAGGAATCATACTAACTACGTGACTGTCACATAGATCCGTGTTTAGCTGTATTATGACATATAGAGACAGGTTGTAAGCAGGTAATATACTTAAGATGGTTTTCATCGTTTCTGTGATACGAGTTAGGTTCAATTAATCCTTAAAATTTAAGTGGGCAACAACTCAGAAATTATTGATGCCTCCTATCTATCCTCAAAGCGTATTTGGCTTTCCCCAAGTCACCCCGAATTGACTTCGACCCATAGTGTCTGATTAAGTTGTAAATATTCTTGATCTGCTTCCCGTTCTTCACTCTTATTCTAAGATAGAGAAGTCTTGATTTTATCATCACTAATATGTGTCAATAACTCCAAATATATATATATATATATATATATATATATATATATATATATATATTTAAATAAACATAGACTTCAAAGTAGAAATTAACTGCAAGTCCCGTATCTGGATCACTGCAGTATCTTGACACTCTATCTTCACGGGAATCAGAACACACATGGGCTCGTGTATGACTGGGTAATCGCTTTTCTGCCTATCATTCGGAAAGATATACATGAAGACACGCAAAACTCTTAAGGAGTTTCCACATAAAATCAAGTAAATTTAGTTTGTATCACATCTACTTTTACGCACCATTAAAAAGTTACCATGACATACAATGGCTGTCCTAAAGCCTTTTAAGCCTAATAACATCACTAGTTAAGCACACAGAATTAGTATACTATCATTTTCCAAGGTTGGATCAATTTTCCGTTTAACATAGCTAACGAACTTCTTACGAAGTAACAGACTTGAAAAATAATTTCATTTCCCTTAAAAATTTTAACATTTAAACAAGAATCGCCCCGACCAAAAACAAAGTCTTCAGGTAAACGGTTATCCCGAATATCCAATTGATCAGCTGGACCGACCACATACTAGTATGTGTCCTTCTAACTAAGTATGATCGACTAATTTTAAGCGAAAGAAAGAAAAACTCATCATAAACCGCCCCGGTCACTATCAGTAATCTGGTTAATGGCTATCCTCAAAATCTACAAGTAGAAAATGAGGACCAAAACATATCCGAAGACAAGTCCATCAAACTAATGTAACCGACATAATTTTAAGCGATTAGTGACGTTTTTTTTTTTTTTTTTTTTTTTTTTTTTTTTTTTTAGTAACACAAGAAAAGCATGGTTACTCGGGATTGATCATCCCATTCAATTCAATAAGGTTTTGAAATCTAGATTTGTCAAACGCTTTAGTGTATAAATCAGCGAAATTATCAAGCGTATCCACCTTTTCCAGAATTATCAGTTTCTTCTCAGCACAATCCCGTATGAAATGATGACGTATGTCAATGTGTTTAGTTTTACTATGTTTCACGGGATTGTTAGTTACTGAGATAGCAGCTGTGTTATCAATGCAAATAGGAGTAAGTAAGAAATTCAGACCATAGTCGCGCAACTGTTGTTGTATCCAAAGAACCTGAGAGCAGCAGTTAGATGCAGCCATGTATTCTGCCTCACAGGTTGAGATTGCGACTGAAGTCTGCTTCTTGCATTGCCACGACACCAATCTGCCACCAAGAAACTGACATCCTCCAGTTGTTGACTTCCGACTCTGATTGCACCCTCCATAATCAGAGTTTGTGTAAGCGACCAGCTCCAAGTCACCTCCTCTCGGGTACCACAACCTCAGCTTCGGGTTGCCCTTGAGATACCGCAGTATCCTCTTTGCACCTTTCAAATGAGATTCTTTTGGATTTGCCTGAAAACGTGCACAAAGACAAACAGCAAACATTATATCAGGCCTAGATGCAGTTAAGTACATTAAAGAACCTATTATCGCCCGATATTGAGTTGGGTCCACATCTGCATCACCGTCTACTTCAGCACCCAATTTGTGATTGACGCAGATTGGAGTATCATATGGAGAACTGTCCTCCATCTTGAAGCGCTTGAGCACATCATGAACATACTTCGTTTGATGAATGAACATACCGTCCTTCCTCTGATCAACCTGCAATCCTAGAAAGAAAGTTAGTTCACCCATAGCACTCATTTCAAACCTTTTCTTCATGACGTCTTCAAACTCCTGACACATGGAGACTTTTGATGCAGCAAATATTATGTCATCCACGTAGACTTGAACCAGCAGGATGTCGCTTCCATCTCTTTTGAAGAACAACGTGCTATCAATTTTCCCTCTTTCAAAACCATTCTTGAGCAAGTAATCCGATAAAGTTGCATACCAGGCACGAGGTGCCTGATGTAATCCATACAACGCCTTGCTCAACCTGTACACGTGATCTGGATAGTCTGGATCAGGAAAACCCGGAGGTTGCTCAACATACACAACCTCATCAACTATCCCATTCAAAAACGCACTCTTCACATCTAGCTGAAACACCTTCATCTTTTCATAAGCAGCAAACGCCAGAAACAATCTTATGGCTTCTAATCTGGCAACAGGAGCGAACACTTCGTTATAATCAATCCCCTCTTGTTGATTAAAACCCTTCACGACAAGCCTCGCCTTGTTTCTTATAATGATCCCCTTATCATCTCTCTTGCACTTGAACACCCATTTTGTGCCTATCGCATGCACATTCTTTGGTTTTTCAACCAAAGTCCAAACTTCCATCTTCTCGAATTGAGCCAACTCTTCTTGCATGGCCTCGACCCACGAGCTGTCCTTTAAAGCCATTTGATAATTTTTCGGTTCAATCTGGCTTATAAAGCAGGTATACAGGCATTCATCGATTATTCCTGTCTCCTTAATGCTTGTATAAACACAGGTATGTTCATTCAAGCTGCTTCTCGTTTGTACACCTGAGGACACATCACCAATCACATTATCCAATGGGTGATTTTTATGAATTCTCGTGGTCGGAACAGAACCGACATGCAAATTATCTTCCAAATTAGAAGAGATCTCATCAATGGTTGTTTCATGCTGAGAGTGAAAAGGATTGATAAATTCTTCTTCAGTTGAGGCAGCAGGGGTACCGATAGTGTTTGATGAGGAAGGTTGACATTTTTCAATCAGCTGTCTTTGTAATAAATTTTCTTCCTCATCGAGTATCATCTTCGTCGCAGCTCTTTCTTCTTCTTCAGAAATCTCCAAATCCGGTACGTTAAACGACTTAAAAAGCTTAACATAGTCGAAAAGCTCTGCAGGTCCATTGCTAGGTTTTGGCGGTTGGTAACTTGTGATGTCAGTGTTACATACCACCTCCACCTTGCAAGTCGAAGTATTGAAGACACGCCTGTTGGGAGTCCCAACAACATAACCGACTAATATTCCCTCATCGGCAACTTCTCCAAATTTTGAATTTGTCTTCAAGATCGAACAAGGAGACCCGAATGGTTCAAGACCACTCAAGTTGGGCTTCCTTCCATGCATAAGCTCGTAGCAAGTTTTACCAAGTCTCTTAACAGTTAATACTCTATTCAGAACATAGCAGGCTGTAGCGACTGCTTCAGCCCAGAACATCACAGGAAGCTTCGAATCTGCCAGCATAGTCCTGGCTCCTTCAATTAAAGTTCGGTTCTTCCTTTCAGCCACTCCATTCTGTTGCGGAGTATACGGAGCGCTGTATTGATGTTCAATTCCTTTCTGAAGACAGAAGATCTCCATTTCAAAATTCTTGAACTCTGTCCCATTGTCACTTCTGATGAACTTAACTGTTTTACTCATGACGTTCTCAACTTTAGTAATCAAACTCTTCACCATTTGAGCCGTCTCATCTTTTGATTTCAGAAAATATACCCACGAGTATCGCGAGTAGTCATCAGTGATCACCAAGCAGTAAGAAGTACCTCCTAGACTTTTTACATTCACGGGACCGAAGAGATCCATGTGAAGCAGTTCTAGAGTACTGGCAATTGAGTTGACCTTCTTGGTGAGATGGGATTTTTTGTGTTGCTTTCCCTTCTTGCATGCAATACATTTGTCTTCAAAGTTAAAACTTTTCAAGGGAACGCCCATCACAAGCCCATTTTTGACAATGTGGTTCATCTTTCGAAGATGAATGTGCCCCATTCTCCTGTGCCATAGTTCGGATTCTGATTCGCTTGCTTTCGTCAACAAACATGATTCTCCCAAGGCCATTTCAGTAGACCTCATATCCATCACATACGTATTTGTATCACGTGGAGCTGTCATCACTATCCACTCTTCTGGTATCCGAAAACCAGGCTTTAACACGATCGCCTCATTCTTCGTGAAGTGAACAGTATACTCCTTATCACAAATCTGCGACACACTCAGCAGATTGTGCTTCAGCTCTTCCACAAAATTCACATTCTCAAGTGTCATCTTCCCATTGGACACCGTTCCTTTTCCAGTAATTCTTCCTCCACTTTCACCAGCAAAACTAACTCTCGCTCCCTGAACAGGTTTTAAGTCGTGCAACAAGTATTTGTTGCCCGTCATGTGCCGGGAACAGCCGCTATCTACAATCCAAAGACTGTGGGCAGCCCTGTTCAACTGTTCCTGCACAATAAAGCAAATGATTAGAATCTAGGGACCCAAGACCAATTGGTCTTGGATCTATACATCCCGTACTTCTGCTTTCCAAAGTTAGCACTTGGATAATTCCTGTCAGTCCTAGTAGGAAATCTCATTGGAGATTGAGTGTGAGGCCTTCCAAACCTATGCGTATTGAAAGTATTATATCTTACGGTTTGGTGATTAGCATTGTAAAACTGAGGTTTGTTTCTTTGAAAACCTGTATTAGTTACGTTTCGGAACCTTGAAGGTTTTTCATTTTTAACAGTATTAAAATTACCAGTAGACTTATGCTCAGTTTTAATAGGCCTCACGCCTCTGAATTTAGGCGTCAGAGGACAATCTGCAACAAGATGTCCTAACTTATTACATCTAAAACAACACCTATATTCCATTTTCTTTTCAAATGTTGTTTTGGATGTCGAGGCAGTGTTACCGGACGTTCGTCTCACATAAGGTGGAACGTACGGGTTGAGTGGAGTACTCTTTTTAGGAGATTTATCTTTTTCTCCACCAGTGGGTAACACTACCTTCTCATTTGTCTTACCTGATTCGGACAACTTATTCGAATCCGATGAGACTGGACTCGTAACAGAAATATTCACACTTGAAACAGGCGAACTCGTTTCGCCACTACTAACACTTGGTTCTGAACTCGTAACCTTGATTGGAACTGTCTGAGGAACTTCAAAATCAGCAGATTTCTGTACACTAGGGTTAAAAGTGTAATTGTGGTTATACGGTGGTGGAACCTCGTGATAACCAATTCCTCCTCTCTTTGTAGAGGTACCTTGATCACTAACAAGGTGATCAAGAATAGCTGAGGAATTTCTGAACTGTTCTAGTTTTCGGTTCAGTTCCACCACTTTCACCTGGTGGTCAGCAATCTGCTTTTCTCGTTCAGCAATCAGTTTAGTTTTTTCTTCTAAAACCTCATAACTTAGATCAATTACTTCAATTTTTTCAGCAAGTTTAGTTTTTAAGCTTTTAACATCTTTTTCACATGCTTTAATTTTAACTTTGTAACTGTTTTCTCTTGCTTTTGTGAAGTGATGATCTTCTTTAAGAGTTTTAAATTCAGCATCTAAACGAACATACTGATCAGTTATGGTAGCAAGTTGCTCAGACAAATTCTCACATTTAGTACAGATAGATTTAGAACTTACCTCGGAGCGTTGATCATCGTTATCTGCCATGAAAGCTTTTTCTTTACCAGCAGCTTTCTCTTCTCCGGTAGTCTTCTCACGTTCTTCATTCTCAACCTTAGCCATATTTGCCTGTTCATTATTTTCATTCAAATGCAGGTTCCAGTTGTATTCACCTGCTTCTCTGGACAGCATGGCATTGACTTCTTTAGTACTTCCAGTGTGCTGTAGGGACCGGCCCTGACCACGCTCAACTCTCTCGTTTCTGCAATCTTTGGCAAAGTGCCCGTTTTGTTGACAGTTATAGCACCTTACCTTGGACTTGTCGAACCCTGGCCTGCCACCAACAAACTTTCTCCCCTTCTTTCTCATAAACTTCTTTACTCTCCTCACTATCATGGCCATCTGCCATTGTAAATCCATCTCCTCCAGATCATCAGCATCGATCTGGTCGTAGTCTTCATCTAGCATCGCTGGATCAACCACCTTTCCTTGAATATAGTTTTCGTATGAAAAAATAAATGAAGCATAGAGGCCAAACTGCTCTTCAGCGGATTTGACGCTCATTGGCATTTTAGAGTAATTATTGCTTGAGGAACTTGAAGGTCCACTACTCTGGCTTGCTGTCTGTTGAGTACCACTTGATCCACCAGCAACAAAGCAAACATCCCATTTGAGTTTACTGACACATGCCCCTCCTGTGAAGAATTGGCACCCGACTCACCTTTCGAGTAGTAGGCGGCAGAGTCAGTCTTTGAACTTGTATTGGAGTTCACTTTCGCACCGTACATGCCTGGATCTTGAACCTGATCCATAGATGTTTCCTTTCTTACCATATTAAGCTCAAAAGTTCTGAGCTTGTTGACCGCGGTTTCAAGATCATAAGTAGAGAAGTCCTTGTCTTCTCTCATCAGTACAGTATACATCTCCCATTTTGGTGGGAGGAGCATCGAGAAGCTTTTCTACAATCTCTTCTTCTCGGTAGGAAATGGAAGTAGTTACTCAATTCAGTCATTAGATGATAATATCGAGTGATAATATCATCAAGAGATTCGTTCTTTAAGTACTTAAAGACTGAAAATTGAGTTTTAAGTAACTTTATCTTTGAGGCCCGAATGCCTACATTTCCTTCGAATCTGCTCTCAAGAGCTTCCCAAAGCTCTCTAGCTGATGTATACTTTCTGAAAGTATGGAGGATCTCCTGTGGAAGAGCCATCGTGATTGCAGCATGAGCCTTGCTTTCGGCTTCGTACATCTTCTTCTCCTCTTCTTCCATTTTACTGTATTTCTTGATTTGGTCTCGACCCTCATACTCCATGATTGGTGGAATATATCCATCTTGGATGGATACCCACATTTTTGCATCCCGGGGGGGTACTTAACATACTGTATGAACCGATCCTTCCACGCAACAAAGTCGGTTCCTTTTAGCAATCTTGGGGCCTTTGTAGCTGACCCCGCTTCAACTTCCATCTTGACAAGCTCTGAAATGTGATTGACGACATCCTTCTTGAAGACTAAGAAACCCGAAAAATTCTGAAATGGGCGAAGTTAGAAAAATTTCTTCGAAACAGTACTGTAGGCGAAGTTAAGGATAACTTCGCTTAAGTAATAACTTCGCTGGATCCTTCTTAAATTCGCGTGACTGGGCGAAGTTGAGAATAACTTCGCTTAGGCTAAGCGAACTTAGAAAGTAAGCAAACTTGAAGAGAACTTCGCTGAGCTAGGCGAACTTGATGGGAACTTCGCTGAGTTAGGCGAAGTTGAGGAGGTAGGCGAAGTTGAGAATAACTTCGCTTCTCCTTATATCTTCGCTGAAACCCTACGAATCCTGACGGCAACTTCGCCTGATGAACAGCAACTTCGCCTGACGAACTGAAACTTTCTGAAGATCTGAAAAAACGGATTTTAACGACGATTTTGACGGTTTGAAGGCTTAAACACACTTGTAGGAGGCTATAATGAGCAAAAACACCAAAAACTCGTCCCGGGTAATACCCGAAATGGAACGAATTCTACACCCGCGTGAATATCCCGAACCACACAATCGAGCAAAGGCTCTGATACCAATTGTGGGTTCCCTGGACGGATCACACGAGATATCCCGATAGACACAGGTGCGGAATCCCTGTGTAGATCGTTACGGACGTAGAATATAAGCTCACGAACACACGTACACACAATACGAACAACCACACGTTATATTGATAACTCGGATCGTGATGCTTACAGACTCACGTCAATAGACTTACACGTAACTGAACTCTCTAACAACTGATTAAACGATTCACTGATTGATTCCCCTCAAACCGTAAACAGTAAACTACTTAAATACACGACAACTTCGCCTCAGGCGAAGTTGTCAATAACTTCGCTCGTTGAACAAGTTCGCCTAGGCGAACTTGTCAACAACTTCGCTTAGTTAACAAGTTCGCCTAAGCGAACTTGTCAACAACTTCGCTGTTACACAAACAATTACATAAACAATATTACAGACTCGATTACAGACTTTATACATATGAACTACTGACATCTATGCACCAACAGTGCCCTTTCAGGTATCTTGACAGGATCCTGACTCTTATCCTTGTTCCTTCCAAATAGTTCCTTTAGGTATCCTTTGCTGAGAAGATATCCTATTTCTTTCCGAAGTGCTATACAATCATCGGTGCGATGGCCAAAGTCTTCATGGAATGCACACCATTTGGACTTGTCTTTGATGGATACGGGCTTTTCATTTTTCTTAGGCCATCTGGCCTTGTTACCTAGATCCTGCATTGCACAAATCACACCACTAATATCAATATTAAAACAATATTCAGAGATTTTAGGATACTCTTCATCATCCTCATCCTCATCCACAGTATTTATCCTGGGATTCTCCTACTTGGAATAAGGCTTGGGCCTGGTGTACTTATGTAGATGTCTGACTTTCTATTGGTAGATTCATATTTCGGGATAACCGAGCTTCCATGAGCTTTCTTGTCGTCCTCCACGCGAATATATCTTAATGCCCTGTTTCTGACCTCATCAAGATTCCTGCATGGGGTCATGACAAGGTTATCATAGAAAGGAGAATCCTTCCTTAGTCCCATCTTGAAGGCCTCGACAGTAGCTGCCATGTCAAGGTTGGGGATCTCCAAAGCTTCCCTGCTAAATCTGGTTATGTAATCCCTTAAGGATTCATTATTACGCTGAACAATTCTATATAAGTCACCTGTCATTTTCTCAAAAGATCTACTACAAGAAAATTGGTTATTGAATAAATTAATCAAATGAGAAAATGATGTAATATTGTTGGAAGGAATACTCAATAACCATTTGAGGGTTGGCTCCGTTAATGTTGAGCCGAATCCCTTGCATAGGCAAGCTTCTTTGATGTCAATGGAGATGGGGTTGATCTCCATCCTTTCTCTGTACTGAGCTACGTGTTCCTCAGGATCCGTAGTGCCGTCATAAAGCTTCATCTATGGGACGTATTATCCCTGGGATACTATAAATCTTGATAACTTATATAGGCCAAGTAAACCTTGATAACTTGTGGCTACCTGCGGGTACTTCAGCTATGGGACGTATTATCCCTGGATACTAGAAATCATATCCTTCATTTTTTGCAGTTCCCTGGCTATCTCAGAGGATATCCCCTTATCCTGCACATGTCCACAGTTAGTGCATAAATTAGCATTAAATAAACTGTTACCAAGGTCATGGTTAGGTCTCTGGTATCATGAGCCTTGACGGCTAGTTCCTCTATTGAGGATATCCTCAGGATAAGGTGACGCCTGCATTGGGATGTCATCTCCAACATGTACTTCGGAGGATACCATGGGAGATTCTGACGAGAATATGCCGGATGGCATGGTCGAACGAGGCTACATGTTGATGAAATCTGGCCTCGTTGGTTTAGGTAATTCCGAGGATACCGGAAGATAAGTTCCTCTGTATCCTGATTGCTGCTGAGACGGAGTCCTTGTTGACTGTGTCCCCAAGGATCTGGGATTCTGAAGGATGGTTGATCCTGGAGAACCAAAATCAAGAACCCTGGAAAAGATTGGAGTAGCCTCCTGCCCTGGCTTCTTTTGGATTCCTTCGATCTCCTTAAATAGCATTGAGTTGGTCTTTTCTTGCTGCTCCATGTGTGTTTTGACATGTTTCATTAAAGCAAAAATATCATTGTTAGAAATAACCGGATCTACCCGTGTAGAGGATCCCGCGAATGGTGGAAGTTCTCCTCTAGGTTGAATATTTTTCTTCAGCAATGGTGGAGGTCCTGGGTTGACACTTGAAGCAGTAGTGACCACTGGAACAAGACTGAACTAGTTTTTGGTTGTGAGGCCATTGTCCATGAGTGAAAAAGTGATCGGAAATGAAATAAACGATTTAATGGATTAAAGCACCGTTAGCCCCACGGTGGGCGCCAAATTGTTTTGGTCAAAAATTAACAACAATGATTTCGTAACCAATTTAGTAAATCGGGACTAGGTGCTTGTAAAGATAGTATAAACACAGAGATTTGTTGCGAGGAAAAAACCTGTTATCCTTAGGATAACAAGAAAAAAACCCTGGGTGGTGAAAACTATCACCACCGGTTTATTAATAATAAAGGTGATTACAAGTGTGGAGCTCAAACTTGATCGTGATTACAGAGAATGCGAGTACTAGTAAGTTCTCGAGTGCTAGATTGTGTGTATGATTATTGTTTAGAGCTCTATTTATAATAAACAAAGTCTAACAACTATTGCCTATAATTTAGGAAACTAAGGAATCAGTCCAATTAGCCGTTAGCCCTTCAATCAGCACGTTTCCTTTCTTGTCACGCTTTATTAACTGAAAGTGCGAGTCTTTGGGGAATTTACGCAACTATCTTTGACCTGGTAAACAAGGAAAGTAGCAGACAATACGCTAGTTATATAACATAATTTGGATACCTATTACCTTAGAGGATACCGCATTCTAAATTCGTTCTGAGTATTGTTTGCTGAGGATACTGAAAATCCGAGCCCTAACATATATTATATTATATTATATTATATTATATTATATTATATTATATTATATTATATTATATTATATTATATTATATTATTATATTATATTATATTATATTATATTATATTATATTATATTATATTATATTATACTATACTATATTATATTATATTATATTATATTATACTATACTATATTATATTATTATTATTGTTAATAAATTATATATCTTATATTACACAGGTACCTACACAGGTTGATTGCGACGTCCATCGCGGGTCGCAATCAGGGCGCGAAACACTGCAGCCTGCGCGACCTGTTTTTTTAGGTGTCTGCTGACTCACACGCACTACAACCTCGCTAGGGGGTTTGCAAACTATTTGGTTGCCTACCAGTTCAGGCAGGCACGAGGGTCATTGATGGGTGGCAGGTACGTCGTCCAGCTTTCGATATCTCTGGGTCATGGAGCCCTGGTGGACGACCTGCATATCGATCCGACCCCTCCGAGCGTGCTGAACCGCATCTATTGCGGCGGCATGCACGTTGTGCGTTCATTCCCCGGGCCCAACGGCCCGTACGACCGACTGGTGGCCGGGGTGGGGGCACGTGTGCCTTACGTCCCAGTGCCTTTAGTCGAGCCTCCCCCGGTCACGGCACCGGAGGTGGAGATTGTCCATGAGCCTGTTGACATGTGGGAGGGGGCCGGCGGGGATCGGACGAGGGTGGTGACAGACGTGAGGATCTGGGCGCATCTATGGTACGTTTTAATATTATCGTTTTATTGTTTCTTTTAATTCGTCTTCGTATTAAACGTATTTCTACTGTTTTGTTGTTTGGGGCCGACGCAACACGTTCCACGCACATATCGCACGGTGCTTCTGGGTCCCTCCACCGACGCTAGGTTGCAGGCCCTTGAGTTGGGGGATGAGGCAGATGTCGCGCCAAGTTAGCTGGATTGTTCGCTATCTGGCGGCGCAGCAGTCAGGAGAGCACTACCCTGTGCCCCCGCCACCCCTCCCAGTTTTGACCACGAGGCAAGCACGTCTGGCGTGAGACGCGGACGGGGCGACGATGTGGATGTCGCGAATGGTTCGGGGGCTAGGTCGAGGGGAGAAGGACGACGCCAACGTTGGCGACGCGTTCGCGGCATGGGCATGGACATGAGCGACTTTCTGGCGTAGATTTTTATGTTCTAGTTGTCCTATTTACTTATATTTGTACACTTTATGAATATAACACTGATTTTTGGTATATTATGTGTTAATTGTTTTGACCGAAATAATATTAAATAAATTAAATATTATAATGATAATAATGAGAAAATAACAATAATACAAAAATAACAAAGAAAAAACAACATAATACGACAAATTGGCAGTTTTTTCTAGAAACACAGCCCAATACGCCGCGTATAGAGCTATACGCGGCGTATTGAGCGGTGTTTTAGCAATTGGTTGGGGTGTCCCTAGAAAATCCATATATATATATATATATATATATATATATATATATATATAGGGGGAAGTATATAACAAAAACTTATTTGAGTTGTGAAAACCTTATATAAATCTTTTTTTTTGTTTTTTTTTTGCACACGTAATATATGTTGTAACATTTAACATCAAAACATCAAAAAAAAATTTGTTTTGCTATTTTTTAACATATTTTTACTACTTTTTTTATATGTTTCTAGGAGAGAGAAAAAGTTGTACTTATGTTTACATTTTTTATTAACTTTAAATGTGGACCACATGATTCAAACTTTAATTAAACACATGCAGTTGAGAATGAGTTTCTAGAGTTTTCACAACTCAAGTGGGTTTTTATTTTAACCTAACCTATATATATATATATAATATATATAGGAGTTTTTTATAGTTTTTACAAAACTAAGGGGTTCTTATTTGAACCCTCCTCTCTCTATATATATAGAGGTGGGATCCAGTGAAAACTCATCTTAAGGAGAAAATTTAAAAACTCCTAAAAAACTATTTTTAACTTTTTTTTTAAAATTTTTTTGAAGTTTTTTTTTTTTCCATTATTCTTATATGTTGTTATTGGTTCAAAAAAAAAAGCCTTGTCGGTAACATCATCGGTGTAGTGCACATGTGTAATAGTGTGCATTGCATATATGCAAAAGTGTTTGTATTGCATAGAATGAAACACTACTGCACATATTTGATACACAGTATTGCATATATGTAATATAAGACTAATACGCACATCGAATACACATTAGTACGTATGTGTAATACAACATTTAAGGAACATGTGCACTACATCGACTTTTATTTTATATTATTATTTTTTTCCATATAATACAACACTACTACACATAAACAATACATAATATTGAATATATGCAATTAAACACTATTAGACTAAAAATACATAGTAATACACATGTGTAATACAACGGTATCGCACAGTAATACGGATGTGCATTACAGAGGGTTTTTTTGTTTATTTTTTATTTTTTTGAGCAGGGTAAGAAAATATAAGAATAATGGTAAAAAACAGAGATTTGAAAATATTTTTTTATTTTTAATTAAAAATAATTCTTTAGAAGTTTTTAAGTTTTCTCTTTAAAGATGAGTTTTCTTTTGATTCTCTCTCTCTCTCTCTCTCTCTCTCTCTCTTTCTATATATATATATATATATATAGGTTAGTTTTATTTGAGAACTTTAAAAAATTTAAGAACTTTTAGGAACTCTTAAATACCAAATATTTTTAACTTTTTTTTATATATTAACATTATTTGAGACTTGATTTTATCATATTTAAAAAAAAAATTTTAATTACATATATAAATCATAAGTTAAGCATATGTAAAATTTATGTGATAAAAGGTTTACATGTGTGTAAAGAAAACATAGATACGTGTAGAAAACTAATTTTAATAATTGTAATCGTTAATATAGATATCAAAAGTGATAAAACAACACTAAAATAACATTAACATATAAATATTTTTATAAAAAACATTAGTTACTAAAAGTTCTTTCAAGTTCTTAAATAATTTAATAGTTTTATAATAATACTCATATATATATATATATAGGAAGTAAAGAATTAAAATCAATTTGAGTTGTGAAACCTGTGAAAACCCTATGTAACATCGTTTTTTTTACACACGTATAATATGTTGTAACATTTAATACAAAACATCGAAAAATAATAAAAATTTGTTTTGCTATTTTTAACATTTTTTTACTAATTTTTATATATGTTTTCAGGAGATAGAAAATTATATTTATATTTACATTTTTATTCACTTTAATTGTGTACCACAAGATTCAAAATTAATTAAAAACATATGGTTGAGAAAGGGTTTCTAAAGTTTTCACAACTCAAGTGGGTTTTCATTCTAACCCTTCCATATATATATATATACATATATATGTATATATATATATGGAAGGGTTAGAATACATATATATGTATATACATATATATGTATATATATATACATGGAAGGGTTAGAATGAAAACCCACTTGAGTTGTGAAAACTTTAGAAACCCTTTTTCAACCATATGTTTTTAATTAAATTTTGAATCTTGTGGTACACAATTAAATTTATATATATATATATATATATATATATATATATATATATATATATATATATATATATATATACAATGAGAGGATCAAGAGAAAACTCACATTTAGAGAGAAAACTTAAAAACTTCTAAAAACTCCTAAAGAATTATTTTTAATTAAAAATAAAAAAATGTTTTCAAAATTCTGTTTTAGCCATTATTCTTATATTTTCTTATATTTCACTCGGAAAAAAATAAAAAAAATAACCCCTGTGATGCACATACGTATTATGTGCGATACCATTGTATTACACATGTGTATTACTATGTATTTTTGAGTTTAATAGTGTTTTATTGCTTATATTCAATATTTGTGTATTGTATATCTGTAGTAGTGTTGTATTATATGGAAAATAAATATTATTAAAATAAAAGTCGATGTGGTGCACATGTACGTTAATGTTGTATTACACATACGTACTAATGTGTATTCGATGTGTGTATTAGTTTTATATTGCATATATACAATAGTGTGTATCAAATATGTGCAATAGTGTTGTATTCTATGCAATACAAACACTTTTTGCATATATGCAATGCACACTATTACACACGCGCACTATACCGACGAGATTACCGACAAGTTTTTTTTTTTTTTTTTTTGAACCAATAACAACATATAAGAAAAATGGACAAAAAAGAAACTTCAAAATTTTTTTTTTTTAAAAGTTAAAAATAGTTTTTTAGGAGTTTTTAAGTTTTCTTTTAAAGAGGAATTTTCACTAGATCCCACCCCTATATATATATATATGTGTGTGTGTGTTTGTGTGTGGATGGGTGTTGGGTGATATCTAGATAGAACTAGAGAACTAATAAATAATTACTTTTAACTTTAAAAAAAATATTCTGGGATTTTTTTCTTTCCTCCGTCTAATAAGATGATATTGTTCCAATAAAAGAAACCATCGATGTAGTGCATATGTGCACTAATGTGTATTGCATATGTACAATAGTTTTTTATTGCATATAATACAATACAATCGCATTATACAATACACACTATCGAATATATGCAAATACAACAGTAATAATTGTATGCAACACACTATAAACATATACGTAATACAACACTAATACAAAATATACACTATATCGATTTTTCTTAAGTTTTGTATATCATATAACACTGTTGCTTGTATACAAAACAAACAATTGCATATATGATATTCAACATTATGGCACATATCAAAATACATACTAATGCACATATGCAATAAAAAAGTCGATGTACTGCATATGTGCACTACAACGAGTTTATTTTTTTATTTTAT